>NC_066522.1:20278181-20433181 GCF_024679095.1 Eriocheir sinensis
AGCGATGACAATAATGATAATGATAATAATGATAAGGTTGTGCTAATTAAGTTTACGTCATTGATTCTAAGCTTATCGTTATTATGAGTGGAGGTGGTGGTCTTCGTTTTGTTGTTGTTGTTGTTATTGTTGTTGTTGTTTTCTTGTTCTCGTCAGTATGTCATCGCCCACAATTTTCAGTCGTGTCTTCATAACGCGTCATCAGTTTGTTATCTATTGTCTCTGTCTATCTATCTATCTGTCTATTTATCTGCATACTCTTCTGTTTGTTTATCTCTTCTCTGTGTATGAAGGTGCCCAATTTTTTTTCTCTTTTACGTATTTATTAACTTTTTTTCTCTCGTTTATGTCTACTTTTTTTTCCGTATGTGTAAGTGTCTATTTTATTTTCTCTATCTCTTGTGTATGTATTTTTTTCCTTCACGTGGATAAGCATTTTTTTTCCTCTATGTATGTCTTCATTATTTTTTTTCTTCCTTCTGTAAATATCCACTTTTTTTTTCTCTCTTTCATATTGTTCTACCTTACTTTCCCTCTCGTGTGGGTGTCCATTATTTGTCTTCCCTTTATTTCTTTGTCTCATATATTTGTGCTTTTTATTTTATTTTCTGTATATTCTCTATTTTTTTGTCTCTCTCTCTCTTTTATGTGTTCAATCTTTTCTTTGTCTTGTATACTTTTTTTTCCTCCTACGATTCCATTCCCTTCTCTTCCCTTCCCTCTCCCTTCCCTTCCATTCTTTTCTCCTCCAATTCTTTCCCCTCCCTTCTATTCCCTTCTTCTCAATGTATGTATTTTTTTCTCTCATATTATTCCTTCATTAATTCTTTTTTTCTCTTCTACCATTCCCTTCCCTTCCCTTCCTTCTTTCTCTTCCCTTTCCTTTCCCTTCCCTTCTTTCCAATGTATGTATGTTTTCTCATATTATTCCTTCAGTATTTCTCTTCTCTCTCTTTCTTGTATATGTGTTCACTATTTTTTTTTCCTTCTCTCTCCTCTACATCTTTTTTTATTCATATATATATTTTTTTTACTCGTTGCTTCGTCCGCTTCACCCTAAGGCGGTCACTCACCTCACCCTTCTTCCTTTTTCTGGCACATCCGGTCTCTCTCTCTCTCTCTCTCTCTCTCTCTCTCTCTCTCTCTCTCTTCCCCCCCCCCCCCCACGGGTCGCCCTTTAATTTATACCTCCGCTTTTTTTTCTTTTTTTTTTTTGCTACTTTACCTCTTTTGTTTTCCTCCACCCTCCTCCTCTTCCTCCTCCTCCTCCTCCTCCTCCTCCTCCCGATGTTTACCGTGCATTTTCTCTTCTCATATCTTTTTTCTTTCCTTCGATTATGTTTTCAAGAATTTTCTCCGGCATTTTTCTGTCCAATATTTTTTCTTTCTTTACTTTTTCTTCTGTATTTTCACATTCTTTTATTCGTTTTTATCGTATTTTCTTCTTCTTTTCTTTTCTTTTTGTATGCATTCAGAACACGTTTATTACTCGTATGTTTTTTTTCTTCATCATTTTGTAGGTTGTATCGTTTTTTTGTACATTATTTTCGTTCATCTTTTTGGTCCTTTTCCTTCATTTTTTTCCGTCTTCATTTTCTCTGATTCTCATTTTCCTTCTGTCTTTTTTTACTTTCTTCCTCTTCCTCCTTCTCTTCTTTTCTTCTGTTTCCTCTTTCTCCTCCTCCTCCTCCTCCTCTCCCTCTTTCTTATTCTAATCTTCCCGCTTTTCGTCTTCCATCTCTTTTTTTTTAATCTTTATTTCTCTGTCCCTCTCATTTTATCATCTTTATTTCTCTATCCCTTTCATTTTCTCTTATCTCTCACCATCATCATCATCATCATCATCATCAACATTATGGTTCTTCTACCCTCCCGTGACCTCTGCTATGCCGTCCCTCTCCTCCTTTCCTCCTCCTCCTTCTTTCTTCACCCCTTCCCTCCTTCCCTCCCTCCCTTGTCTTTCCACTCCTTCCCTCCTTTCTGTATCTCTCCCTTCCACATTTCTTCCTCTCCACCCTTCCCTTCCACTTCTTCTGTTTCCTTCCCTCCCTTCCCTTCCTTTCCCTTCCCTTCCCTTCTCTTCCCTTCCTCTCCCTCTCCTTTCCCTTCCCTTTTTCTCCTCTCCCTTTTTTCCTTCCCTTCTTCTCTTCCCTTCCTTCCTTCCTTCACACGCTTCTTCCTCCTTCGCTCTCACCCTCTTTTCCATTCCTTCCTCCTTCTTCTTTCCATCCCTCCTCCTCCTCCTCCTCCTCCTCCTCCTCACAGCGCACTTGCCAATCACGTCGACATGCCTGGCTGACACACAATTCCAGGCCTCTCCTCGCCCCCCTCCCCCCTCCTCCTCCCCTCCCCCCACCCTCCCTTCCGTCACATCTCCCCCGAAGCATGTAACACCCCCCCGTGACACCGTAACGCATCAGGCATAGGTGCGTGACGGAGGCCTCAGGAAAGCAGTGACAGAAGGAGGAGGAGGAGGAGGAGGGGAGGAGGAGGACCATCACCCCTCCCCCCACCTCCCTCAGTACGACCCTCAGTAGTTTTCTTCTTCTTTTCTTCTTTTTTTCTGTTTCGTGATCTTATTCTTATTTATTTTTGTCTTCTTCTTCTCCTTCTTTTCCTTTTTTGTTCTTTTTTTTCGTCCCTCTATTGTTTTTTTTCATTTTTTTATTTTTCTCTTGTTGTTGATTACGTCTTCCTCCTTCTTCTTCTTCTTCTTCTTTTTCTTCTTCTTTTTCTTCTTCTTCTTCCTCCTCCTCCTCTTCTTTAGCATATTTTCCTTCCTTCTTCATCCCCCATTTTCCTTCTATTTCTTCTCGATCTTGTTATTCTTGTTCTCTTTGCTCCTCCTCCTCCTCCTCCTCCTCCTGTTCTTTGTTATGCTTTTTTTTGTTTATACTCTTACTCCTTCTCCTCCTCTTCCTCCGCTTGCCTCTCTTGTGCTTCTTGTGTGTATATTTTTCTTCCTCCTCCTCTTCCTCCTCCGCATCTTGCCTCTGTATAACTTGTTGTGTTTATACTTTTCTTCCTCCTCCTCCTCCTCCTCTTCTTCTTCTTGCCTCTGCTGTGCTTGGCTTGCTGTGTTGTTGTTGGTCTCCCACTCACGCCCTTGCGCCGCACGTTCTCCTTGTAAAGTCAAAATGTTATTGTTCCCCTCTGCGGCAGCTTACACCCGACGGACATGCACGTGAGAAGGAGCTGAAGAAAATAAGTCCGCTCAGCGTAAATTCTCAAGCATTTCGGAGCTAACACCCCCCCGCTGGATAAGGCTTTCGTAGAGGTTAAGTTTATATTCTCAAGCATTTCAGGCGTTGGATAAGGCTTTCGTAGAGGTTAAGTTTTTATTCTCAAGCATTTCAGGCGTTGGATAAGGCTTTCGTAGAGGATGGGTTTATATTCTCAAGCATTTCAGGCGTTGGATAAGGCTTTCGTAGAGGATAGGTTTTTATTCTCAAGCATTTCAGGCGTTGGATAAGGCTTTCGTAGAGGTTAAGTTTTTATTCTCAAGCATTTCAGGCGTTGGATAAGGCTTTCGTAGAGGTTAGGTTTATATTCTCAAGCATTTCAGGCGTTGGATAAGGCTTTCGTAGAGGATAGGTTTTTATTCTCAAGCATTTCAGGCGTTGGATAAGGCTTTCGTAGAGGATAGGTTTTTATTCTCAAGCATTTCAGGCGTTGGATAAGGCTTTCGTAGAGGATAGGTTTTTATTCTCAAGCATTTCAGGCGTTGGATAAGGCTTTCGTAGAGGTTAGGTTTATATTCTCAAGCATTTCAGGCGTTGGATAAGGCTTTCGTAGAGGTTAAGTTTATATTCTCAAGTATTTCAGGCGTTGGATAAGGCTTTCGTAGAGGTTAGGTTTATATTCTCAAGCATTTCAGGCGCTAACTCACCCACGTTGGATAAGGCTTTCGTTGAGGTTAGGTTAGTGTTTCCATGGGTAGTTTTATGAGCCTAGGAATGGTTTGACGAGGCTTCTGCAATATGAATGTGGGAAAACACTCATGGGAACCCGACTTGTATCCCTTGTGGCCTTTGTAAACATTTGGTTGTGTGAGTCAAGGATGCCACATTATCGTACTCGCCACACTGCATTGTCGAATTTCTAACGCATAACGATCATAAATAAACTTTGTAATTAACATTTTTAGCAGTAACTAGAAATGGGTATCGTTAATTTTATGAGTGCAGCGGTTTTTAGTCTGAAATAGGCGAATATGAAAAGCTGAGTACGACAATCTGCAACGTTGGTATGAGTCAAAAGCGTCTGAGAAAACGGGTCACGCACATGTATTACCTGACCCCCTTCATGTGATGCTTTATTCTAATCAAAGTCACCATTATTTTTTTACAGTAAAGGAAGCAGTTCAAGGGGAAAAATAAATGAGAGAGAAAAAAAAAGCCCGCTACTTCTCGCTGATTGGGCGTTCAGGTGAGGCAAAGTTTATAAAGTGAACTCAAACAGGTCTGCGGATATTTTTTTTTCTTTTTCTTTTATTTTATTTTTCTTCACTCGGGGTGTGTGAACCGTGTATTACTCTTGTAGCACGACGGAGGTGTTGTGTTGCTTTCGTGTCCCGCGCCGCTGACAGTCAAGTACTCGAATGGATTGTCAGCAGTGCCGCCAATCAATTCAGGTCCTTTAAACGTATTCATGAGAGTGAGCAAACATGTAAAGCTTCCACGTGCATTTCCATTTCTCCAGTACTCATTCCACTCCACTCCACTCCCCTCCACTCACTTTTTTTTTCTTACAACAAAGGAGACAGCTCAAGGGCACAAAAAAAAGGAAACAATAATAAAAAAAAAGCCCGCTACTCGCTGCTTCTAAAAATAATCCAATGAGGTGACCGAAAGAGGGGTCAATTTCCACCCATACACAAGCCACAAATCACTCCTCCTACTCCAAGGGTTGAATCTTCCTCCATCATCCTCTCCTCCTTTTCCTTCCCTCTTCCTCTCTCTATTCCATCTTATTAGACCTCGATCTCCTCCACTTAGACTCCGATCCCTTATTCTACCCTATCCCTCCATATCCACATCCTCCCCTTTCCCATTTCTTTTCCCCTTCCTCTTTCTTTCCTTTAAATTTCCCTTTCCCCATATCTTTCTCATCTTTTCTTTACATTTTTTCCCTATTCCCCACTTCCCCAGACCCCTCTCTTCCTTCCCTTCTTCTTAACCCCATCTTTTCTCCTCTCTCTCCCTCTCCTCCCTTTCCCTTTCTCTCCGTTGCCTCATTTCCTCAAGACTTTACTATGCCTTCTTCATTTATCATATTTTCTCCATTCCCCATCCTCGACCTATTTTATTTCCTTCCCTTCACCTTTTCTCCCTTCCCTTCTTTCTCATTTTTCTTATACGTTCCCTTCTCTTACTGACGTTCTTCCCTCACATTCCGGCGTCTTCATCTTTCTATTCCAGTTCTACGCCTCCCCTGCTTCTTCACTCCCCTCCCCACCATTGCCCCGTACGATAGACCTCAGACCTCTTCATCGCCTCCGTCGCCGCCTCCTCCTCCGCCTTCAGGTGTACTAGCAGCGGTGGTCAGGTGTGGGAGTCGAACGCGCGTCGGTTCCTCACCCAAAGCGTTCTCATGCACCAACCAAATTCCCAGACGAACATCCATTACGTGTGGGGGGAGGGGGCAGAGGGGGATGTGTGTGTGTGTGTGTGTGTGTGTGTGTGTGTGTGTACTCTAGCGTTTTCCCCATGTAAGAGTTCTTAATGGTGGGGGGGGGAAGGAGGTAGGTGGAGGGAGGTGGTAGAAGTGGTTGTAGGTAGTAGCGTGAAGGGGGGGAAGGGGGTGGGGGTTGGGGGAGGGGAAGAGGTGGGAGGTGGTAGTGGTTGGGGTTGGGGGATGGGAGCAAGCATTGTGGTGGTGGTGGTGGTGGTGGTGGTGGGCTCCGGCTCCTCCTCCACCTCCCCCCACCCCCCCTCCTCCATCCCCCCCCCTCCTTGCATCTCCCGAAGACTATACAACACTACTGAGGCAACGAAAGGCAGTAACCACAAAGTGAGAGAGAGAGAGAGAGAGAGAGAAGAGAGGAGTGGAACGGTGGCTGTTGTCGTTGGTGGTGGTGGTGGTGGAAGAAAATACATACTTTTAAGGGATAAGAAAAAAATGAAAGAAAAAAAAGAAAAAAAAAGAAGGAAGAACAGAGTAATAACAGACCATAATGCTAGAGAGAGAGAGAGAGAGAGAGAGAGAGAGAGAGAGAGAGAGAGAGAGAGAGAGAGAGAGAGAGAGAGAGAGAGAGAGAGAGAGAGAGAGAGAGAGAGAAGAGGGTATTGACGCCAGAACGAAAGAATAAGAAGGAAAGGAGAGCAAAGAATAAATTATAGTGTGTGTGTGTCTGTGTGTGTGTGTGTGTGTGTGTGTGTGTGTGTGTGTGTGTGTGTGTGTTCGTAGGTAACATACACACATACACATCCATCTCGCTGGGTTTGTATGTGTAATGGTGTGCATCCGCGTGTGTGTGTGCTTTTGTGTGTTTGTCATCGTGTGCGCGGCTGTTTGTCTGTCTATTATAGATGACAGACATTTATTAGTCGCTCCTTATTGATATTTATGTGGACTAGTGGATTTCTGTGTTTGCGAACTCCCCTGCTGTGTACGTGTGGGGGGGGGAGTGTGTGTGTGTGTGTGTGTGTGTGTGTGTGTGTGTGTGTGTGGAAGAGAGCAAGAGGAGGAGGAGGGAGGGGAGACTAAGGTAAGGGCGGGACCTACGACTCATAATGATAAACTAACCTTGTCCCCTCTCGTACGTACCCTCCTCTCTCTCCCTCTTTTCCTCCCCATCCCCTTCTTCCCCCCTCACACACGTCCCCTTGTCTCCCCTCCGTTCTCATCCCTCTCCCTTCCGTCCACCGTCACCCGTTCCATCCCTTTCCACAGCGCAGAACAACACCGCACGACGCATCATAACACTAGACAAAAGCAGAACGAAGCACGTCACTGATTCGTCTTCTTGGAGTATTGGATCAGCCGCGCGCCTCGTATGAAGAGTTGTGGAGTGGAGGAAGAAGGGGCGAAGAGAAGGTAGGGAGAGCTCGTATACGTAGGGAGGAGAGTAAAAACAATGAGAAGAAAAGGGAGTAACGGAGTAAGAGGAAAAGAGAGTAAGGAACGAAGAAAAGAGAGAGAGATGGGAGAGAGTTGAAGGTGGGGACAGTGCGTACGTAGGGAGGAAAATAGAACCAATGAGAAGGAAAGGGAGTAATGGAGGAGAAGGAAAGAAGAAAACAAAAGAAGATCAGAAAGAAAAACTGAAGGTGGGGACAGCGTGTACCTAGGTAGGAAGGAACGTAAAATCAGAAAGAAGGAAAGAGAGTTATAGAGGAGGAATGAGAGGAAAGAGAGAAGAAAAGAAAAGAAGATCGGAGAGAATTGAAGGGAAGGAAAGAAAATTACTAGTGAGAAAGGAAGAAGATAAGAAAGGAAGGAAGGGAGGGGGAGCAAAAGATATCAAGGAAGTCGTAGGTAAGGTTTAGTCTAATAAAAATAAAGGGGCGGAAAGTCTTCAGAGAAAAATGCAGAGAGAGAAAGAGAGAGAGAGAGAGAGAGAGAGAGAGAGAGAGAGAGAGAGAGAGAGAGAGAGAGAGAGAGAGAGAGAGAGAGAGAGAGAGAGAGAGAGACCTGTGACCTCCATGGAGACAATAGAGAGACACTGCATAGAGATCCTGTTGTCCTCAAAGTGAATTCCTCGTTAACACCTTCCCCTCCTCCTCCTTCTCCTCCTCCTCCTCCTCCTCCTCCTTCTCCCCCTCCTGCACACCTCCACCCACTTCCGATCCTCCTTATGCACTCCACCAACACCTCGCCACCACCTCATCTTCTCCACTCCTTCCATGTTCCCTGCTCCACCCTCTCCCTCCCCTGCGTGCTACATACAGCCTTCTCGCTCTCCCCTCGCATTCTTTTATTTTTACTTTCTTCCCTTCCCTCCCCTTGAACTTCCCCTTCTTGCTCCCCTTCAATCTACTCCTCCCTTCTTTCCGTCCTCGTCGCCTCCCCCATCCATCTTCATCCTCCGTGCGCACTCTGTCATTAAGAAGAGGTGCAAGTGAGGATGGAAGGGCGGCCTGGAGCGGAGCGGCGGTGTTTTTTAGGCTCCTGCAAGATCGAGGAGGGTCAGAAAGACATCACCCTCCGCCCGCCCGCCTGCCAGCCCGTCCGTTCGTATAGCTAAGAGTTTTATCCTTCCAGGGCTCTTAACTTTGATCCCAACCCCCCCCCTCCCCTGTGAGAAAACTAAGAGAGTAACACGAGGTACTGTCTTGGAAGGGTTTAAAAGTTGAGGTAAATACGAAAGTAGCCAGTAGTTTGTTGTTTCCAGGGACCTTATAACACGCCTGTCTAACAACCCAGCATATTTTTTCTTGGACTGATGAAGCTAGAGAGTAACACGGAGTACTTTGTTGAGAATTTTTAAAGGTAGAAGTAAAAACGAAAGTAGCCAGTAGTTTGTTGTTTCCATGGGACCTTATAACTCGCCTGCTTCACAACCCAACATCTTTTTTTCAAGGACTCATGAAACTACAGAGCAACAGGAGGTATAGTACTTTACAGCTATAGCGTCTTAGGTTAGAGTCGAAGACGTATACGCATATCTAACAATCTTATGCTTTCTTCTCTTATAACTCCCCGAGCCACATTTTAGATAGCGTGACGAACTAGGCGGGAACACAAAGCACAGATAACCAGTAACATGAATAAGCGTAACACAACCTTGAAGAACACAGGAGCCCACCGACCCAATTGTCAGAAACTCCAAAGAGAAAAAGTAATATGCGATGTCAAGATGATACAAAGGCAATCCCACATCACCGCCAAGTCAAGCCAGTGTTTAAGGCCGCGGCGATGACTGGCGTGGCTCAGACTCAGGCGCTGGACGACACACCACAACCCTCCAACCCTCGAGGCTGCCGCGGGTTCCTTCCTGTGAGGCAATCTGGTGAAACCCTCAGACAAGACCCGCGGCGCTGCTGATTTCTACGCTTCCAGTATTTTTCTTCTCTCATTCATTTCTCTTTTTCTGTTCCCTTTTGTTAGTCTTTCTCTATCTCTGTTTATCTATCTATATCTATCTATCCATCTATTTCTCTCAGTTTTCTGTCATAGTTTTTTTTTTTTTCCCTGACTATATATGCAAATGTTACACACACACACACACACACACACACACACACACACACACACACACACACACACACACACACATATAGTAAGCAAAAGTCCACGGAAGTCCACCACCTCTCTTCCATACCGAAACAGATTTACTATAATAATTGTCCTCTGTAAATACACCTTAACAAGTGGCTCTCTATAAGTAACTCGGACCTTATAAGTAACATTAGCCTCACAAGTAGTCACATTTCTTCTTAAATAGCATTGCCTGTCGTTCCATCTCATACGTGGCTATTTTCTTTATCAATTAACTTATGGTCTTCTCTCTTTAAGTAACTCGAGCACTGTAAGAAACATATCCCTTTTAAAGTAATATTCTTCTCATAAGTAGCATAATCTTCGCTTTTAAGTAGCAATGGTTTTAAAAGTAACATTGACTAATGAGGTAAACATCCTTATAACAAGCCATAAAACCCTTAAAAATACGTAATTATGGATCCTTTTTTAAGTATCACAGTCATTCTAAGTGTCATTAACCATAGTATCGCATGGTTAAATAATTCGAATCTTAAACTATTCATATATAAGTGACAACCGATCTCCACCACCAGCAACATAACTGTGGATAACCCTCATTTTTTTTCCACTAAAGTAACCACCTCAACGGAAACAAGTATTTAAGTAAAAAAAAATGCCCGCTAGCACTACATACACCTATAACAGAAAGTAGAGATGAGTGGGCAAAAGAGAGAGGTCAATTTGTGTCCCCCGAAAAGTCTGCCGTGTGTCTCCTGCCGCTCACCGCTGCACCGAAGGAATGATAAACAATAGTCATCCCTGAAAAAAAACGGAGCTCCCCTGAAAAAAACGTGGGGGAGACTCTTCCGTTTGAATTTGTACCCTCCTTTTTATTTCTTTTGTTCTCTTCTCCTCCCCACTCACTCTCACCTGTCATCACCTCTTATTTCTCGTCTTCCACTCATTTTTCTGCCTACTGTTCTTTCTCCTCCTCCTCCTCCTCCTCCTCCTCCTCCTCTTCCCCCTTCACGCGTATCTGATGTGTGTTATTGGTCAGCGGAAGTGGTGATGGTGGTGATTGTGTGGTGAGGGACAGGCTTGCATTGACGTTACCTATCATTCTCTCTCTCTCTCTCTCTCTCTCTCTCTCTCTCTCTCTCTCTCTCTCTGTGCAGAAAAGCTTGAATATGGACGTGTATAAACCTAATAAACCACTTGACAAATCTTATATATACGTAACACAAAGCAACTTCCTCTGTCTATTGTTTCTTTTTGCCTCGTCTCAGAGTCTCGTCTATCGCTACCTCATTCACTGCGTCTGTACGAGAACGCTATATGCAATCGTGTCTCTCTCCTCATGTTCTTTCCTCCCCTTCGTCTCATTCTTTCATCACCATACGTCATATCATCACTACTGTAGTCTAGAAATGGTTTAGTCTTAGTTCAAGCATGCCTTCCCAATCTTTGCAAGACGCCATAGTCCTGTGTTGCGGAGGGTGTGTGTTTCTTGTTCTTTCAATACAGATATCACCTTTTCTCCTACAAATATTAGTTCTTTTTCTTCTTTATCTGACATCTGGGTACCAAATCAATAGTTCACTGTACACAAAACCATAAAAAAACCGCCACGCCACTCTGTTTTTCCTTTTTGATCAAGTATTTTCCTTCGTGGCTGAACATTGCACACATACATTCCATCTCAGCTCCACCCTGCTTTTTCTCTCTCCTTTTACTCTTCCTTTTGTTCTCTTCTCTTCCACTTCTTTTTTTCTGCTTACTGTTCCTCCTCCTCCTCCTCTCCTTCCCCTCGCTTCCTCTTCTTCTAATCAATGCATCTTTCTTTCTCTGCAGATTCAGCAGCAAGCATCACAAGGGCCGTCGCGCGGAATGTCACACGAAGCAGCACATGAGAGTGACGCTCGCGGCCACGCACGCACCCACACGCACACACACTCACAGGAACCTCCCTCGTGTCCTGCTCTCATCATCAGGTGGGTCTGGCGGGTGGGTTCAGGTGGTGCAGGACGCAGTAAATCACGGAGAACAGCCATAAATCACCGGGCGTGGACCAAGACAAAGGTTAAGTAATCCATAAATCAGAAACTTGTCATAATAAGACTTTTTTGCTCGTAAATCACACTCTCCGGGTCTTGCCAAGGCTTCTTCTTCTCCTCTCCTCCACCTGGGAAACGCACTTCTACCCACCACCTCTCACCCTCGCTACCTAGGTATTCCCGGCACCTAGACGCACCTCGCCTACCCGTGCACTGTAAGCAAGTAACGGGGTGCTCTCTCTCTCTTTCTTCCTTTTTCTCAGTTAAAATTATGGGTCTTGTGCTATGTTCCAGCGCCACCTCGCTTACCCGTGCACACAGTATAAGCAAGTAACGGGGTACTCTCTCTCTCTTTATCTTCATTTGTTTCTCAGTAAAAGTTATGGTTCTCGTCTTAATTTTCAAGCGCCACTCTTTACCATAAGTTTAAGAGCGGCGCAGATGCAGTTCACCAACCAACCATCCGTCCCATTCTTCTTGCCTTCCCCTGAGGTGATCCAGAGAGAGAGAGGGGGGAAAGGGGGGGGGGGGATCCCGTGTAGTGAATGGGTAATCTACTTTGACTGAACACGTGATGAAAGGATTATGAATGGAGGACGAAGTGTAAGGGGTTTTTTTCTCCGTATCCCGGGAAGGTGGTGAAGAGGGGAGGGGGGGGGGGATGCAAAAACCTTCCTTGTTACACAGTCTTTAGAGCCTCCCTCCTTCACTCACTTACTCACTCAAATCTTCTTTCTGATCGGGGGGGGGGGGGGGGGTTGCGATATGAGTTACTGGACGATTATTTGATTATTGGTTCCATGGGTGGCTGTTATCGCGAAGAGCTTGATTGAATTACGTAACTGGTTGATTAATTCGTCACTCTGTTTCATGGATGGTCGGTAAACTTGCCTGGCCAGCTGCATGATTGAAAATATTAAACTGAATAACTAGTAAGGTTGCATGTTTTTTTTCTGAAGCACATGATGGATGGTCGACAAAGCGGATGGTCTGTATGGATGGTCGAGTGGAAGGATGGTCGGCTAGGGAGGTCGCGTAGCCATGTGGATGAGTGGCCGGCAAACACGTGGCCGCAGCACGCATGGAGGCGCCTCGCTATTGATCAGGCGGAGGCACAGTTTGCAGGTCACTATACGCCACAACTTCCCGTCACAAAGAATGCACAAACTATCCCTCCGTCCGTCCGTCCGTCCCTCCGGCAGCAGTCACGCGGCGCTCCTCCTCTAGTCGTCAACCGCTAACTCCTTCCTGCACGCCGTGGCCCACCGCCTGCCGGAGGAACCCGCGCAGGGACCACAACACCCACCCAGCGCACGACTGAAACGGGTACTGAGTCCTCCCCCAGCACGGCGCTATATTTGACTAAGCCAACCTAAGGGCGGTTAACAGCTCAAACTACACCAATTTGCCCTAATTTGCTTTTATTTGGCGCCCAGGGGTCACCGGGGCCTGCGTTCACCACACCTGAGCGTTTCAATCACCGCCTCCACGCGTCCGCCGCCCAACCCCCTCCACTAGATTACGGGAAGCGCACGAAAGACACGGCGAAAATCTTCCAACGGCGTTCCACCGTAATTTCATACCAACTAAACGATTAGTCCTGATTGTCTGAACTGGGGCATTATGGGTAAGTGTGGCCGGAGAGTTTGATTGCCAAAAATACCAGTCATTATCGCCATTATGTCCTTACCGCACAATCAGAGCCATCAGGCCGCAATTAGAGAGACCAGCCAGCCAGCCACAGCTACCAGCACCGCCGCCACCTCCTCTTCCTCTTCCTCCTGCTCCTCCTCCTCCTCACTCTCGCTCCCTCACAGTTTTCCTTGTACCATCCCTCACTCCTCCTCCTCCTCCTCCTCCTCACCCTCGTAAATCGTGCTTGTTATCCTCATTTTACATCAAGATTTACACACGCGCCGTAAATCACTGGCCAGGTATCATTTTTTTCCCTCACACACCCGGCCTGTCTTGTGTGTGTGTGTGTGTGTGTGTGTGTGTGTGTGTGTGTACGTACCTCCGCTGCGGGTTACTCTCTCTCTCTCTCTCTCTCTCTCTCTCTCTCTCTCTCTCTCTCTCTCTGAATTAGCTTAAAATTTTGCGCATAAAGATATACCCAATATTTTTTTCATGCAAAGAAAACGGGGAAAGTATTTTTAATGTGTCACTATAGTGTTTTTAATCGAGGTTTTGCTTATTACTTACTGAAGTCCCGTGCCCCTGCAGACGTTGGCGACCATGGACTGCCACACCTCTCTCTCTCTTGTTAATTGCAGATACTGTCCAGCCTTTCTTCCACCTCCCTGTGTTCTTTCTATTCCGACCATGTACTTCTCCCTTTGCCTTGCTTATTAGCGTAATTTATAGTTTGAAGTTATGTAGTAAATTATTTAACTTTCCGATTTCCGATTATGACGTCCTTCCCATCATCTCACTCTTGATACTCACACGGTAACACATTAAAAGATGCCGTCTCTGCCTGGTTACGATGATCTTGACAGTATCGAAAGCCATTGTTTGTTTTTCATACGTTTACTCTCCCTTGGGTATAATAAGTATGTATCTTTAATTTAAATGAGTAAACTGATTAATTTGTCACTCGGTTTCATGGATGGCTGGAAAGCTTGCATGAATGAATACTTAACTGAATAACTAGTAAGGTTGCATGTTTTGTTTTTCTGAGGCACATGATAGATGATCAATTGATGGATGGTCGACAAGGTGGATGGTCTGTATGGATGGTCGAGTAAAAGGATGGTCGGCTCCGGAGGTCGGGTGGCTAACACATGTTTTGTCGGTCTAATGCACTTAGGAAGTTTAACGAGAAATACACAACATTCATGGTTTTACAGCTGATTCCACCTTATCTAACGTAAGACCAACAGCAGTAAAGGGATAACTTAATGGAGGGAATTTCGCTGGCTCTAATAACTTAATAAGACGCACCTCATGTCACTCACCTGCCGCCCCTGCACACCTGCCTTGCGCCGCCTCATAGCAGAGCCGTGTGTTGCCCTTCGCTGTGGAGGCTTCGGGGGGGGCTGTTTGAGTGCATCGCCATACCCCCTCCCCCCTCCCTAATGTGTTGCAATTCTGTTGTGTTGTTCCGGGCGGGCGGGGGGTTAGGGGGAGCGGGCCTCAATTACCCTGGTCAACGTATCATTGAGTAGGGATGACGCTGTGCTCGTTTCCGCATCCCGTCAGCCTCCCGCGACCACTGCCACGGCCCGCTGCCCAACCTCCCATGAGCTGCTGCAGGGGGTGGAGTGATCTGGTGTGTGTGTGTGTGTGTGTGTGTGTGTGTGTGTGTGTGTGTGTGTGTGTGTGTGTGTGTCTCTCTGTCTCTCTCTCTCTCTCTCTCTCTCTCTCTCTCTCTCTCTCTCTCTCTCTCTCTCTCTCTCTCTCTCTCTCTCTCTCTCTCTCTCTCTCTCTCTCTCTCTCTCTCTCTCTCTCTCTCTCTCTCTCTCTCTCTCTCTCTCTCTCTCTCTCTCTCTCTCTCTCTCTCTCTCTCTCTCTCTCTCTCTCTCTCTCTCTCTCATTTACAGAAACTTCTCATTCAAGAAAAAATATATAATACTACCAAGTCTAGCCATACCTCACTTCGAGTATGCGGTAAAGTTTAGGTTTTCCCGCCATACGAGAGACATTGCTAAATTAGGTGTTCAACGTAGGGCAGCGAGGTGACTTAGCCCCACCATAGAATGTCTCGTGAATTCTTCCACACCAAGCATATTGCATCAGATGAATACATTAAAAATATATTCCGTTGCTTATTCAGCAAGTACGATGAACAACAGTCCTCATTGTGAAGACTGATTACCAAACAGTCAACTCATAATGGCCGACAGAACAACAATAATTTTACATCATTAGTCGATGTCTATAAGGTTGCCACATCAGTCATTGGCTCAGACTATGATTAAAATCGACGCCTTTTGATCCACATGACAACAACTTACTGCCATCAAAACCTTTGTGCCGATAAAACACCTTTGGGATGCACACTGAGGAGGTGGTGTTGCGACATACAATATATTATCAGTCATGTGAGGAAACAGTATCAGTCATGTGAGCCGCCCCTACACCGGAAGCAGTGACGGCTCATTCTAGGTTCGTCCCTGACTCCGATGTACGGGGCGGCTCACATGACTGATAATGTATCCTCACATGACTGATAGCGCACCCTATATCGCAACTCTACCACTTCAGTGTGCATCTCAAAGCTGTGTTCGGCGCAAAGGTTGTGATGACAATAAATTAGTCGTGTGGATCAAAAGGGTCGATTTTAGTGTAGTCTGAGCCAGTGGCCGATGTGACAACCCGAGACAGTGACTAATGATGTAAATCAAAATCTAGAATGTATAGTTAAACACACACACACACACACACACACACACACACACACACACACACACACACACACACACACACACACACACACACACACACACACACACACACACACACACACACACACACACGCCAAAAATAGGAGCAGACATTCAGACAGACAGACTGAATGACTGACTGACTGGCTGACTGACTCACTGACTGACTAACAAACAGAAAAACACAGACAAGCAGTTAAGCAGTAGGGCAAACCGACTGACAGATACTAATCAGATAGATTGACAGAAAGACAGAGGCAGACATAAATAGCCAAATGCCACTGATATACAAACGAAATAGATAGATAAATAGATAGAGACATACAGATAGAAAGATAGATAGAGAGCACATAAATAGAGGGATACAGACAGAAATACAAATAGAGATCGAGACAGACAGACAGACAGACAGATGACCAGCCGAACAAGAGAGAGCCAGAAAGAGAGAACAGAAACACAACCACACTAAAAAAAAAGCGAGACTATATCTAAAGACTGACATTAAAAGACGGCAATCATACACCGCCATTATCATCCTTCCTTATAGAATTACGATCACAACGCGGCGGGGCAATTGTCGAACGGAGCGCCGAGTGGCCGGACACAATGCAAGCCGAACAAACAGGCCACAACGAGCCACTCCCCTTAAAGATTCACCATCCCGCCCCCGGCACTGTAATTTTGAGACGACAATGACCAAGATGACACCATTACCTGTATGTCGCCCGCACCTGACATTTGCCCGGGAAAGGTGAGATATAATGACAGGTGACGGAGGGGGAAAGGCGGGGCGCGGGAGGGACCGAGATGGATGTCCTGAGATGCTGAGGGGAAGGGTCGTGAAGGGAGGCAAGGATGAGTGGACAGGTTTTAGAGGCAAGCACGAAGACACACACGCACACGCACACGCACTCAGGCAAGGAAGGACATCGGAAGGACACCCAACAGCTCAGCGGGTATCGAGAGGTTACCCAAGGCGATGATAGCTCTCCTTCGCCGTTTCCATCAGATCAATAAACATATGCCCCAAGAGCTTTCGTTCGTTTGTTTATATTTTTACTGCTACTGTTTACACCTGAGAATAAAGCGTTATCATGTCACGAGTTACTGCGTCACCCACTTTATAGATACAGTGTTAGTGAGAGAGATAAGGCCATTATATAATCCCGTATAAAGAGATGTCGCGAGAGGCTGCTGGGATAAGCTAGCATTCTCAACCATGTGACCAATGCTACGGAGATGAGCAATGAGGCAACACGCACTTATAGCTTATACTTACTTATATGCCCCAACTTAACTCTTACCTTACCTCCTCTACTTTTACTAACTTTAATTTTTTACCTTACCTCCGTTGCCATCTCTTCCTTTCCCCGATGTCAACACGTGTGAACTCTCATGTTGGCCCTTTTAAGTTGGCCCCAGTGTGGTATTCAACCCTATCAACGTGTAAAATTGGGGTTGGCAGGGAAGGTATAGGGTGTTCATTAGCATCTTTCTGGATCGTGTTATATACTGTACTGCGTGTGAGTTTGAATAAAAAAATATCGTTCGGCTTCTGCTTGTGAACCGGTATTTTGTATTGATTAAAAGTTAGACAGAGGGTGAAAGAGATAGAGAGGTAGACAGACAAACACACAGACAGACAGACGGACAGAAGGTATTAAAGCCTCGTTACCGTGCCAGACTGCCACAGATGCTACCAAGAGGAAAAAATTAGAAAAAAAAATCATTATATTGACGCGGGGGACGAAAGGGAAAGGGTTAAGAGGAACGAATACGAAGAGAAAGAGAGGACCAGCGAAGAGGAGGAAGGGAGGGAGAGAGCAGGCGGGGAGGGAGGTGGAAGGGCGGGGAGAGGAAAGAGAGAGGACTCGAGGGTAAGAGCCAGCGATGAGGGCGGGAGGAGAGGGCGAGAGGGAGAGGCGGAAAGAGATTCATTGTCTGGTCTCATAATTGTTGCTATTAAGCCTCTCCATGCTCCTGGAGGCCACCTGTCACCAGCTGGGCTCCCGACGCGGCGACCACGTTCTCCCGCCCCGCCGAGAAAACAATGGGTCGTATTCTTATAAACATTTCGGCGCCCAAGCACATATATTGGACTCGGTTTTCCTAGTACTTTGCGTCATTTCCACGGGTAGTCTAATGACCCTAGTGGTAGTTTGACGCTTCCTCTGTACCAAGAACCTAAAGAAGCCGTCATAAGAACCCGATTGAGCTTCTTTGGGGCCTTTGGAGATAGGTGATGTGAGGGGAGGCAGCGTCTGTGAATCCCGAACAATGAGACATCCACTTGAACCTACGAAGCGAGTGGTGTCTTTTATCCGGATGCGACGACGCTGAGTGACTTTTAGGAGGAGGTTGTACAGCTCTTTAGACTCATTAGAGGGACGAGATCAAGTACCCGTATGGAGCCCCAGCGAGGAGGTTTTGTTTTGATGGTTAAAAAAAAGGGGAGTAAAGAGGGAAGGAGAAATGGAGGGGTAGAGGGATGGAGAAGGATTTTTATTATGGAATGGAAAGTTTTAGTGTATGTGTTTTTTTTATGTGTATTTCAGCTTCTCTCTCTCTCTCTCTCGTTTCTAGGCAACCATTTTTCCTCCCTCCATGCTTCCCTCCCCCCCTCTCACCCATCCTCACACCCTATCCTCACCCTCTCCCCCACCCTCTCACGCCCACCCTTGCCTGCCACCTCTCGCCGCCCACCCTTCCACCCTCCCTGCGCATGTCGTTAGTCATTTGTCACGGGCGGGGAAGGCGGGGTCTGAAACCATCGTGAAATATGGCTCGTCAACGGACTCTCCTCTTTTATTTTTCTCCCTCCTACTCCTCCTCCTACACTTACTTTTTTTCTATTTATTTTTCTTTTCTTCCACAAGTCTCGTAGATGTTTTCCTCTTTAATTTTTCTCCCTCCTACTTCTACTCGTCCTCCCCCTCTTCCTCCTCCTCGTCTACGTTTTGTTTTCTATTTTTTCTTCAATAAGTCTCGTAGATACTCTCCTTTTTTTTCATTTTCTCCTACTACTACTACTACTACTACCACTACTACTATACTCGTCCTCCTCCTCTTCCTTGTCTTCCTCCTCTTCTACCTTTTTTTTTCTCTTTTTTTCTTCCTCCACAAGTCTCGTACGGGATAATGTATTTGCCTACATTGATCCGATATTGTGATATATTGCGCAAGGAATAATTATCGTTTGAGAAATGGCACCGTTTTGTCTTAGTAAATATACATGAATGTTTTACGCGCGTACATACTCCCAACGCGCAGCTGTATAGCGTATCTACTTACTAACGTCCTGCCTTCTTACGTATGCCCCCAACCTTACCTCTATCTACTACTACTTACCGCTACTGCCTTCATCCTCCTCTTCAGCGATCTCGCCTTGACCAACATGGACTTAAAAAAAAAATACTGAAAAATATGTATTGAATTTAGAAGGTACTTAGGAAATTCAAGACTATTTAGAGCGTTATCGACCGACTAACATGGACTAAAAAAAGAAAAAAGAAAAAGGATTGCTGAAAATGATGTATTGCAACTAGAAAAAGTTTAGGAAATTGAAGAGTATTTAGCGTTTTCGTCATGTGTTGTTGCACGAGTATTTTCTCTCTCTCTCTCTCTCTCTCTCTCTTAATGGCCGCCCCGCTCCTCGCTTTAATTATCTTTCATGCAAACCTAGACCACAGTTCCTCCATTACGATTCCTTCTCGACTCGCTTTTTGGAACACTGGGGCGGTGAGTCAGGCGGCGGCGGCGGCGAGGCGAGGCGAGGGGCGGCTTCATAATTCTCCTTTTTTTGTTTCTTCGCGGTTGAGGAAGAAACGCCTTTTTGCACCATTAACTGAGCCTCGATCCATCAGGCGAGGTCAGGTCAGGTCGTTTGATGCATTTAATATACATATATGAAAGGGCTGCGAGGGAGGGAAGAGGGGAAGAGAAGGAGGAGGGTGAGGAAGACTAACCCAGAAAAAGAGAAGGAAAGATTATAAATGCAATCTCCATCTCGGAATCCGTCTTGCTTTACGTTTATTATTATTATGAAACATCCCGCTTTCTTTCTTATGGCGGGACTATTAGAGAAGATGGGTTTTGTGCCGTGTTTATGCTGGTTTTAAAAGTCAACACTGGCCCCGAGAGAGAAAGGCGGGAGAAGGAGAAAGAGGGAGCTGCTGTTGTGGCCCTCACGCGATATCGCCATTCTCTCTCTCTCTCTCTCTCTCTCTCTCTCTCTCTCTCTCTCTCTCTCTCTCTCTCTCTCTCTCTCTCTCTCTCTGTTTATCTTTTTTTGTGCGTGTTTTGCCCTAGATTATACTGACGCTTTCACTTCCCATGTTAAAACGCTTGGCACTGTCCCTTCCCTCCCTCCCCAACCCCCCACCCTCCCACCCCACCCCCTTAGGAACACTCGGCCCCACGCCACTTAAGTATACCACCACCACAAGCTTATATCAAGAGTGGCCGACAAAGTGGTAATGCTGCAGGAAATAATAAAGGAAACACGATAACCTTCATATTGTAGGATAGATATTGAGAATCGTACCTTTTTTTCAGTCCATCATGATCGCAAAATACATACTTCATAAATCCCGTAATGAGGCAGGAGTTATAAGAGTGTTCAGTGGTAACAAAACATCTAGCACCAACACCAACAGAGCGGGGTCTCCAATCTTCACATTCGACCATTGCATAAACTCAAGCATACTCTACCAGAACTCAGTCATTCCAGTCGACTCCGAAAAAGAGAACTGAGCGTGCTATTCTTCCCTGCCCCCTTAATATTTACCGTCAAAGCAATATTAGTGTTCTATGGGCGTGTGTGCATTTATTTTATTTCTTATTACAACCAAGGAAGCAGTTCAAGGGCAAAAATAAACGCAAAAACAAAAGAAGGTCTCTAAGCACTGCCCCTGTGAAAGAAAATAGAAATGAGGGACCAAAAGAGAGGTCAGTTTCTGGAGAGGTGTTTTGATGCTTGATATGCCGACGAGATGGTATAATTGTCACAAACCCACAATCATAACCAAGGAATAAAATGTTGTGTTAAGTATAGTAGCAGGCAGAAAATTAAACCCCAAACATTATTACCAGCCCGTAAGAAGGCCCCCTCGGTGTGTGCGGCGGCGGGCATCTGGCGATAATGTCTCAATCGCGGCGAGGCGGGCGGCGAGGAGCGGCGTGGCCCGATAATTAACACCTCACAGTCTGGCGCCATTAATTCCCCTTCCCCGGCGCGGCCTCCTGTCACGGCGGAAGATTGGAACCTGATGTCTGCCGGCAAATTAGGCCTACCTTACCTGAAATTACCTGAGTTTTTTTTTTTTTCGCCCCGGTAACAAAGAAAAGAGCAGCAGAGTTTTTTTTTCTTTTGTGTGCGTTGTACGGCAGGAAATGAACAAAGGACAACAAAAATATATACAAACTGGGCGACATATATTTGAATTTCACTTTATTACGAGAATGCAAATGAAGAAATAGAGGTTAGGAATCTTAATTAATGATCCAGATATGGTTACACAAAGTTAAAAAAAAAAATAGTATACCTGTAAAGACATGATAAGACCAGACAAGATAAAAATTAAAAAAGGGGAAAAAATAGGAGGCTAGAATCTTAAATCTTTCATATTTGGGCACGGAAAAAAATAAGTGATATACGAAAACAACACAAATGAAAGAAAATGCGATAAAAATAAGTGTGGAGAAATAAGACAAAATAAAAACTGTGGTAAAGGAAAGAGGGAGAGAGGATAAGGTTTAGATATTTTCATGTTACAGATTTAAGTATGAGAAAAAAACTATATGTATAAATGTTGAAACCTCCAAAGCTCAGTCCGCTCCTACGAAAACTCGATAAAAACAAATGAGAGAACCAACAGAAAAGAGAGAAAGGAAAGGAAAGGGAGGAGATAAAAGGCGGGAGAGGTGATAAAGTTTCAAGTATCGACGTTCCAGATTTGGGTACGAAAAAAAAAAGACAACAGCTCCAAAAATACAAAAGCTCCCAAGAAGAAAACCCGATGAAAAAAAAAACAGGTAATAAGAAAAAAGAGGAAGGAAAAAAATAATATGAGGGGGGGAAAGGAAGGGGAGAAGAGGAGGGAGGGATGGTGGGAGGGACGGAGAGAAGGGGAAAGGGGATGTGATCAAGCTGAAAAATTTTAACAAACATTCAAAATTAGGACACACGAAAAAATATATAACAAAACACCAACAAAAAACAAAACAAAAGAAATTTCAGTCCCTCAGAAGAAAACTCGGCAAAACAAGAAACAAACAAACGAAACAAAAGCAGTGTGGTGTGTAGAAGATTTGGGTACGAAGGAAAGAAAAAAAAAAGGAAGAAAATATACCAAGCTAGGTCCGACGAAAACTCAATGAAATGAGTGGGAAGGACGAAGAAGAAAGAGGGGAAGGGGCTGGAGGAAAGGGGAAGTGAGGGTAGAAAGAGGGCAGGTAACGGGGCATGGGGCAGGTAGGGGGACAGGTAAGGGGAAGGGCAGGGCAGGTAAGGGGGGTCAGGATGATAAAGTAAACACCTTGAGTCGCGCCACCAACACTACCATCTCCCCGCGCGCGAGAAAGATTCCATCCTCCACAGTTTATCATCCTCCTACCCCGTTTTTTGAGGAAGGTTATGCGTCTAAACACTGAAATTAGTGAACATGGGAGGAGAACAGCCATGAGCGATAGAGACTCGTCACGGAATCTTTAATTACAGAGTGGTGTGAGTTAGAATGCAGAATGAGAGGGGAGGGAGCCGGGCCCAGCGAGTAATTAGGTGCAGGAAGTGTGGGGCTAAATGCTGGTTTGCTTAGTAATGGATTGATCCTCTGTGTTTACTATCGTCTCTCTCTCCCTCCCCCCAGCGGTGTTGTTCCCAGCTGGTGAAGGGTCGTAGTAGTTGTAGTCGTAGTAGTAGTAGTAGTAGTAGTAGTAGTAGTAGTAGTAGTGGTGGTGGTAGTGGTTTTGCATGTTGTTGTTTTTTGCTGTTATAGTTACCTTGGTTTTCTAGTCAGTTTTGGCGTTGCAGTTGCGAGGGTGGTGGGCGGGCGAGGCGTGGCTCTCTGATTGTGATGCCGATGACGTGTGTGTGTGTGTGTGTGTGTGTGTGTGTGTGTGTGTGTAGCAAAGGTTTGGGGTTTATGCTTGTTGTTCCATGGAGCAAAAATATTATTATTGATTCAACATAAAAGTAGTGTCGCTTATACAAAGGAAGCTAAAATGAAATCTGCTAAAATTGAACTCGGTCCTAGCCGGCCGAGTTGGCGGGGTGGCGGGGGGGGAGGGGCGGGGGAGGAGCGGCAGGCGGGCGGCCAGCCTGGGCGAGGCTTCGACCCGCCGCTCCATCACGGCTCGAACAGGTGTTTTTAGTGCGAGGCTCAAGGGGTGTGTTTTACAAGCTTGCAATTTGTTGTGCTTCAAAGTTATATGTTTTTTTTTTTCCTTATAACTCTCGTTATATATAGTAATGCTGTTGAGAGTGTTTAAACATCGGTACAGTAAACTTGTGACGCTTTAAGAGACTCTTGATGGCTTCATGATTCGTGAACCTTGCGAATCTTCTTTCCTTCATTTCTTTCTAGCAAATGAACGCTTGTGTATGATAAATCAGTGATAAATCAAGTATGTATAATGTTTAATTCGTGTATTGTTTATGAATTTGGCCAAATAGGAATACCTTTAAAATAGTAGATACAGACTAGTTCTTCCTTTACATTCAAAACTCGTGAAGCAAAGCGGCAGCAGGGTTGGCAGGCCTGGGCCGGGAACAGCCAGATGACGGATCATTCGCCTTCAATTGCCAGTTGCCCGTGAAGTGTTGACTCGGAAGGAAGCCACTTTGTTGCCCCTGAAATTATCCAATAAGACGGATCTGTTCGGTAAGTCATCCGTGACAAGTACATATTGCTGGCACGGGCCGGAGTGCCTGGGGTCACGTGGTGCAGGCTGAGTGTAGTGTTGTGTAGTGTAGTGTAGTGTAGCGAGTGCAACGGAGATCACTGCGGATGCCTCGGGGAAGCCTTGGAGACTGAGGCACCGGAGTGTTAATTGTAGTGATCATTTACTTAATTACTTTTGTAGTGCCAAAAGAGTAACCTTTTATGTCAGGTTGCAGAAAGTACACACATCAATGAGGCATTCAGGAATCTAATAACTTTTTTTTAGATTGTACTTAAGAAATAAATCATATTCGAGGATTAATTTGCAACTATATTCAAATTATTACGGCTTCTTGGTGTAACTGTATATTGGAAGTCTCCTAGGCAACGTTAAGTGTCAGGGTGGGCCGAGACAGATCCCTCAGTAAAGCCACTCGCCATTCTGCTTATATAACGCTCATGCCCGCTGCCCTCCACCCAGTGACTCCGTCTTAACACAAGCTGCTAGAATTTCAAATACTACCATTTTAGCTTTTGGTGGTGAGCTTGTGCCTAGACAGAAGCGCCGGGCAGGAGGCAGGGAGCATGAGCTGCACGGAGGCAAGATGGCGTCTGGGGACCCGTGGCCAAACTCTTCCTGTCCACGGCTCTGGGCGGAGGCCGGCATTGTCTTGATCACCATCGCCTTGGGTTGGCATGATGTTAAGGAGAAGATATTACTCCTCAGATGAACACCGCCGATGGATTGTGTTTAACAACCGAACAACTTAAATGCACAAGTCTGTTTCCTAGTACGGTAACAATTATTTTGACCCATTTTGAGGTGCGGTTATTCCTTCACAAAAGAGGTCTGGTACACACACACACACACACACACACACACACACACACACACACACACACACACATACACACACACCAAAATCTCATTGGAATCGAAGTTAAAATATATAATTTTGTCCCTCAAAAGAAAAGGAAATAGTTCCAAATATTAAAATATAAAGTTATCCTAAACTTTTGGATACATAGAATGTTACCAAGTTTTTTTTCACGTATATATATACCATTTATACATTTTGCCGCCACACTGCCGTCAAGCACCATACAAAAGAATTAGAACTCATGAATGCTGCTCCCTCAGCAAGTACATATAATCTGCATTGCATGTTTTATATAGAATGCATAAGAAAAAAAAACTATTCTCGTTATGTGGCGCTTAGTATTGTCACTCGTCCTTCCTGGGGGGCGTGAACTCAAGGTCGTTTGTCGTTCATTGTCCCGAGAAAGCGGTTCAGTGTCAGGTTGACTAGTTTCCTGGCTCCCAAGTATATACTTGAGAACAACCACAATGTATAATTATAGTTACTTGTCCTGGCCAGATCTTTACATCAAGTTTAGATCAGCCTGAAAAATGAGCCCCCGGGATCTTCCTCCGGATCACCGCCGCAGCACATGAACCGCTGCACGAGTCACTAACGCTTTCGAAGCTTTGAATTTATTTTCAGTCCGGGAAACTTTCATGAGCGATCAAATCAACTGTTTATTTTATGTCATCGGTGTAAGAAGCCCCTTTACTGATTTTTCATCATGGACAATGGAATTAGCTTTATTTCTGACCATTATACAAGGTGGCCTCTCGTTATATGGGTCTGTTTATTCATTGATATTTTTCAACCATCAAAATTTGCATAATATTTCTTATTAATCTTGACACCCTCTCCCCTCGCCGCCAGGTGCAACATGAGTGGCGGGGAGCCGAGGCCGTGCGAGGCGGCGGCGGCGGGACGCATGAAGCTCGTGTGGCTCGGCCCAGAGGCGCGTGACGTCAGTCTCTCTCAGCAGATGCACCTCATCCGCGGAATGACACACCCGCGGCAGCAGGCCAGAGACTCAGCGCCGAGTCTCCAGCAGACTTATGACGTGACGCGTATGCTGCAGATGGCGCGAGACTCCTCTGCAGCACAGCAGCAACAACAACAGCAGGAGTTACAGCAGCTGCAGCAACAACAACAACGACAGCAACTGCAGCAGCAGCAACAACAACTGCAGCAACAAATACAACAACAACAACTACAGCAACAACTACAGCAACAACTGCAGCAACAACAACAACAGCAGCAGCAGTTGCAGCGACAACAGCAGCAGCAACAGTTCCAGCAGCAGCAAACGCAACAGCAGCAGTTACAACAAGAACAACAACAAAAACAACAAAGTTACCAACAACAGGAGCCCCATCAGTCGCATCAGCAGCAGGAAGAAGAAAAACAAAAGGAACAACAGTCCCATAATATTTCTAAGCAGCAGCAGCAACAGGGACACAAATCTCTTCCAGCCACAACAAACAAACAGCAAACTCCAGAAGCTCCACCAAATCAGCTGTCACAAAACAGCAACGCCACCCCCACGCAGCAGACGAAGTTGCAGCAGCAGCACCAACAACACCAGCAGCAATATAGTGGCCCACAGGAGCACCAGCACCAGGATATACATTATCGCTTCATCTCTACAGGATGCCGACACCCGTTGGAGAAGGCCGCAGGTACTTGATGTATATATAGAATTGATTGATTGACTGATTGTTTGTATTATATAAGCACTCAGCATCCTTCTGAAACATAATTCAAGGTTAGTACTTCATGATTATTAATCCGCATGTAACTCTTAGGATGAACACATTCACAGTTTTTTATATAATTATCAATGAATTATTGTTACTAATATTTTATTATTATTATTATTATTATTATTATTATTATTATTATTATTATTATTATTATTATTATTATTATTATTATTATTATTATTATTATTATTACTAGTAGTAGCAGTAGTAGTAGTAGAGGTAGTAGTAGTAGTAGTAGTAGCAGTAGTAATAGTAGAGGTAGAGGTAGTAGGAGTAATAATACTAGTAGTAGCAGTAGTAGTAGTAGAGGTAGTAGTAGTAGTAGTAGTAGTAGTAACAGTAGAGGTAGAGGTAGTAGGAGTATCATCATTATTAATATAATCATCATTATTATTGGCATCACAATAGTTAGCAGCACAGCTCTTCTGTAACGCTCTCCTTCCTTATCCCTCCAGGAGCCTCGGCCCCCGGACCCCCCGTGGCCCTCCCACTGTCGGCACACCCGCTGCTGCAGGTTGACAAGTTCAAGCCGTCCCACCAAATATCCTACCAGGTAACACACCCTTGCCCTCACCCCAGCCAGATATGCACACACACACACACACACACACACACACACACACACACACACACACACACACACACACACACACACACGTTCTTTATCAGTGTGTAAGAGCGTAAGAGAAGTCAGCAGTGCAATGTAAGCCCAAATTTAGTCGTAAACCAACGCGATATCCGACAAGGAGGTTCGTTACCTTATGGATTTCTCAATTCCCGTCGCCCTTCAGTTACCAGCACATCACCAAGATTCGACTAAAGAGTGTTATCGGTAATTTTGAGTATTTTTTGTGTAGGAGTGATTTTTTTTTGTTTGTAGGTGTGTGTGTGTGTGTGTGTGTGTGTGTGTGTGTGTATATATTTACGTATGTATGTATTTGTATATGCATTTATGTATTTATTTCTCGGAATACGCGCCTCCCGCAGGGCTGTGGCAGCGGCGGCAGCGGCAGGAAGGCCCGCTCCTCGTACACCGTCCAGCAGCTGCAGCTCCTCAACCGCCGCCTCCTCCGGACCATGTACCTGGCGCAGCACGAACGAGGCGAGCTGGCGGCCATGGTGGGCCTCTCGCAGACGCAGGTGAGCCCCGGACTGTGTATGGCCCTGTTCAGAGGTGCCTCAAACCATTTTCAAACTTAAGCCAGGTGAACCCTTATAGCAGATAAAAACAGGACCAGGCTAACGCAAAATCAGGTAAATCTAAGACCAGGTGACCCAAAACCAGGTGAACCTTAGATCAGGTGAACCATTTAGTATTTTTTTATTCATGTTCTTTTACAAAATATTACCTCGGCCATTGTACAGTTCTTATGATTAGGGACTTCTTTATTCACTTGGCAGGTAAAGATCTGGTTCCAGAATCGTCGGTCAAAATACAAGAAACTGATCCGTGCATCGCATCGCCACTCGCACCCCGCCAAGAGCTCCCCGTCCAACGCTCCTCCACGCAGACGCTGCAAGTGAGTCTTTTTACTTCATTTTTAGCATCCAACACGTTTTTGTCAGCAATACGGTAATTATATCTGTTACAAGTTACACTAAAGACTTGCCATACTCTGAATACAATACGACATTTGCACTTGACATCGTGTGGTAAAACTCCGCTCCGTACTGTAGGCTGAAATCCCCCTCGCCGCCCCTCGGTGCCCAGGCGGGGATGCTGGCCATGCGTACTGTGCCCTACACGGTCCCCCCTACAACCTCCTACTACGATTACCCGCTCTCGATGGCCGCCATGTACAGGGGTGTACATTTCCCGCTGGCGCAGTTTAATCCAGCGCTTCTGTTTAACCAAGGAACTCGTCAAGGAGAGGCAGCTACATCCGTTGATTCAATTTTGCCGACGGTCAGCAGCACATCAGTCGCTGCTGGTGCCTCTACTGTGGCTGGGCAGGCGGCGGCACACCACAACCCCGTCAGCTGTGCACCCCAGGCAGGCGTAAAGAATGAGCTACTAACAAGTTCGGAGGCAACGCCCAGCGCCACAGAATTCGATCCCTACAATCTAGGGCTCGTGTCACCGACCGTCTCCAAAAGCCTGGAAGCAGCTCTCTCGGTGGAAAAATCGAAGCAAGTGGCATTAAAAGCAGAGAGTGAGGGTGCCCCTGAGGCACAGGGAAGCCAGTACCGTGGACTGCCGGCTCTTCGTCTAATTCACTTGAGCAGAGGAGAACTGTCCCGGGGTCGAGGGGTCAATCTACGTTCTTACTCCATCACGGAGGGCGAGTACGACAAGATGGAAGAAGACACGCTCCCGCAGAGAAAGATGCCAACGAGAGAGAACGTTTCTCCACCGAAGCCCATCACTGGCTCTGCATTTCAATCCACATCAGCCTTGCAGTACCCCGCCCCTAGACCAGCTGCGCCCCAGAATCCTTTTCAAGCACAGGTACCCCCTGCTCAAGTTGACAGCCAGCCAAGCCTGCCGCATACTGACTTAAGCCAAAGCATGAAAAAGCGCAACGAGGGATGGATCGGCAACGCAGCTTTAAGTCACTCCTACACTTCTGAGCTGCCTCAGCAAGGGCCGCCGAGTGTGTGCCAAGTCGACAACCAGACTGTGGCTGGTCCCTCATACGAGGAGTCTTGCGCTGACGTTAGGGAAAAGCTGCTCCCCAGCCTCTACAACAATGCCTTCTACTCTGGCTACACTCCCTCAGGCAGCATCTTCTACGCCTCGCCCAGTGACAAGTTTCCCGCTGTTACAACCCAAACGATCGCCACCACCAGAGTCTTGGCTAATCCAGCGACCACCGCCTCTCTCTCTTCCTCATCCTCAACATCGTCATCCCCTCCTTCATCATCCCCCTTCCCCTCCACCACCGCTACCACATCCGTCAGCTCCAATGCCTCCATCGCCACCGCCCTTGTCAACCCCATGACCCTCCTGGCGGAGACCGAGGAGTGTGACGACGACGGCTTCCCCATCGTGGATGACACTGATGAGTCTGAATTTTCTGCCCTCGACCTGGTGATGCTGAGCGACCACTAGCCGGACCACCAGAGGGCGAGGGAAGGGGAAGAGTGGGTCTAGACTCGCAAGACATCAGTTGAAATGTCATGGAGAGACGTTATTTTGCATCCAGACATTATAAGTGTATGCTTATGGTTTATCATTATATTAAGGTATCTTCTATCTTTGTTACAAGTGATTGTTTAATTGCTTTGATGTGTGTATCCTTAAGCTAACAAGAAATGTTACTGAAGTGTGGCTGTCTGGCTTTAAGTGGCTGAAGGAAACGACGCCAGCCTTGTTGCAAGTAGACATGAATTTCAGATTGACACACACACACACACACACACACACACACACACACACACACACACACACACACACACACACACACACACACACACACACACACACACACACACACACACACACACACACACACACACACACACACACACACACACACACACACACAGCTCCCCCTCGCCATGGCAAAGAATAAATAAAATTCTTTGTATTTTTAGATTTACACCAATTTAACCCAAGTTACTTTCATTATCCATTTATTAATGTTTAGTCGTGCAGCTCAAGACTACATTTTCTGTTATTCATTTTCCACAACGTGCGAAGGGAACGAACCGCCGCCCAGCTTTAGACAGGCCTGTGTAAAGCTCAGAAATAAAAATAGAAATATTCACTGATTTTTATTTCATTTCCAGACGAATATAAAACCATTCAATTCGATATCCCTCTCGTCTTATAAACTTGAACGTGATGAACCTTTATATAGGCTTCAATGTGTGGCATGTCGACTTTAAAAAAAATGTATATAAAAACTACGCACAAAACTAGTTGGCTCTTTAGGGATTTACAGACAACAGAATCAAAAGACCAAGTTCATGTCGTATCTGCATATAGACTTGTATGTGAGACCCTTTGACTTCAGAAAGAGTCATATGTAAGACTAGTCGATTGGTTTTGAATTTGCAGACATGTAGAAACAAAGGATGCAAGGCGAGAAGCTCCATCCAAGAACACACGGCCGGAGCCTGCTGTAGGACCACCCTGGCACACACACACACACACGCCCATGTACATCGTCCCTAAAGACAGAAATACGAACACCGCTGAAGGTAAGTCACCCCACCTCCCTGCCGCCGCTCTCCTTTGATTTGCAGCTATTATCCCCCGCACAATGTGGAGTAAATGAAGGAATAATACCCAGGCGGAATTAGCCGGCGAGAGAGGGATCGGCGGGGTGTTAAGAGCGACCGAGGCCCACGCCATTCAGGTCCTTATCCCGCGGCGGCAGACGGTGACAAATTCCCGTGCTCGTAATTGCTGGTTACGTCGGTTTGCCTCGTTTCCTGGAATCTGAACTTGGAAGTGTAATAGTATTCCAGATTCCCGTCCCAGACACACGAGGTTATGGGAACATGACACTAATGATTGGGTGCGCTAGGAGTCAGAGTTGTGGGGTAATGTGAGGACGAGGAGGAGGAGGGGGAGGGGTGGTGGTGGTGGTGGCTGCGAAGACTGGGGGATCTTGACGTAGGGAGAGAAGTGGCGGGGAGGAGCGAGGGAAAGGGGGAGGAAGTGTTCAGGTTGCCATGGTAACTCTCTCTCTCTCTCTCACCGCGGGGTTGCCAAAGATCGTAGGGGTCTCGGGAGATGGTCGCCGCGGGAGGCTATGGTCGGGGACGTAAAGAGCACGAAAAACGCCGTCAAAGGCTCCTTCGTCTCGTGTCGCTCGTCGTGCCTCGTCCGGGTGTTGCTGGGTCGCGGGTGAGGGCGCCTGCACCTCGCTGGGCTGAGGGCGAAGGTCGGTATTGTCAGACGCTCCCAAACTCCTCACATCAACCATTTTCAAAGGCCGAAAAGATCAGTCGGGTTCTAATGAGTGTTTTTGTAGGTTCATGGTACAGAAGAAGGGTCATACTACCACCAGGGTCATAAAACTACCCCCCTGGAAATGCCCAAAACTCCCACGAAAGCCTTGTCAAATATGTGTGTTTGGACGCCGAAATGTTCAAGAATATGACCCTTTAAAGTCAGTCACCCCAGAAATCATGGGAGGACTCGAGGCGTCCCACACAAGGTTGCCCTCCGCCCGGCCGTCCCCTCCTTGGCTCGGTGCGTCCTCACGTCCATGCATATGACCCACTGTCTTGGCCGTGAATGAGAGTTGAAGAAACCATCCGCACTAGCAGTCCAATACGGTGATCAGTTGCACACCCGAAATTGACCTCTCTTCTGGCCTATCGTTCTTTTTTCTTTTGTCGGACCAGCTTTGTTGTTACTGTTATTGTTTCTAGTCCCTCCCTTGCCCCTAAAAACACAAACAAAATACCGGCAGCAAATAAACCGAATGTATTTCATCAGATGAGTTTTGAAGCTTTAATACTGGAAGGCGGAAGCGATGGATGGTGCCGAGGGTGAGGAAGACTAGTGCTGGTAAGCCATCACGGGCACTCAGGAGGCCGCTTACCGTCAGATGGCACTGAATGGTGGGCTGCTGCTTTTAATTGCAGGCGCTCTGAATTATCATTAGTCTTGGCAGTTGCTGTGCGGAGATTAGAGACCACAAGAAAGAGCCGGTGGATGAAAGAGACTGAGTTGATGAGGAGTTTATTTCACGGTGGACGGCGAGGGCGGACACCAACACGAGGCTTCAGCAAGGGCCGCCAGCATCAACCAGAACACCATGGGTCGGGTCAAATATTTCGACGCCCACGCTCATATATTTAACAAGGCTCTCGTAGGAGTTTTGAGCATTTCCAGGGGTAGCTGTATGACTCTGTTGGTAGTGTGCCCCTTCTTCTGTACCATGAACCTCTAGAAACACTCATAAGAACTCAACCGATTTCCTTTTTAGCTTTTGGAAATACGTATAGCTGATGTGAGAGGCGGAAGCGTCTGAGAAGAGGAACCCATATCTCCGCGCTGATAAGTAAAAATAACGTTCTACGATGTATATTTCCTATTAACGAAACATAATCTACCGTGCCTTTCTCTATATAAACCTGTGTAGTCTCTGCGTGCTATACGTCTATATATTAGGCTCTTTCAAGGGGGAGGATCAAGACACCTCTCCATGGACACCCAAAACTGATCTCTGGGCTTTCATTCTTTACTCTTATATTGGAGCAGCGTTTTGGCGGGCACTTTTATTTGTTTGTGTAATTGTTATGGCCACTAGCTGCTTCCATTGATATAGAAAAGACTAAATGAAAGTGCCAGGCCTCGCATAAAGTCACTCTAAATTGAATCAAACAGCAACAGACTTGAATTTGAGTGTAACGAGCAAAAGAAGGAATCCTACACAGCATCCGAATGTATATAAGTTGCCTGTGGGAGTCACATGTACGGGGGCGATGAAGTAGCAGAAGGTAGGGGGGTTGAATAAGACGGTGAAAAGGCTCTAACGTCCCCGCAGGCTAACGAGAAAATGGTAAAGATGTGTAAGAAGAAACTGATTGCTCCGGACGCTTTAAAAGAGGGCTCCATGCACGTAACTCTTGGCAAATATTGACGCGTTGCCTTAAAACTATGGCATGATGTTCCCTTCGTTCTCCAGGACTGCGTTGTGCTAATCCAGAAAACTTATAGAAACACTCTCCTTCCCGTACTTCTTGTAAGGATAATTATTAAAGATTTGCAATTTTTAAAACTACTCGTAAACATTTTCATCTACATACCCCTTCATATTATAATTACGAGGAAGCTTCATTTGTCTTTTTTTCCATACTTCTTCTTTCCTCTCTTTCATAATTATTAAAGATTTGCAATTTTTAAAACTACCCATAAACATTTCCATCTACATACCCCTTCATATTATAATTACGCGGAAGCTTCATTTGTCTTTTTTTCCATACTTCTTCTTTCCTCTCTTTCATAATTATTAAAGATTTGCAATTTTTAAAACTACCCATAAACATTTCCATCTACATACCCCTTCATATTATAATTACGCGGAAGCTTCATTTGTCTTTTTTTTACCATATTTCTTCTTCTTCCTCTTTCATAATAATTAAGGGTTTACAATTTTTAAAGCTACCCGTAAACATATCCATCAACCCCTTCATATTATTACAAGGGGGTGGTTTTCATACTTCTTCCCGTTTATTCTTTTCCATCCAGCTTCCTTTCCTTATTTTCCTCCACTTCCCTCTCCTCCTCCGCGAGCTCTTTTTCCTCCGTGACTCTTCGACCCGCACTCGTTCTGCTAAAATAAGCGGCTCCGAAAAACATCATCATTTGGCTAATCGTGGCGGTGATGCAAGCGGCCCCGCGCGGCTCACCTCACCTCCTCGCGGGTACCTGCTGGTGTGTGTTGTTCTTGGTGATGGTGGTAATGTTGCGGTTGTTGTTGTTGTTGTTGGTGGTGGTGGTTGTGGTGGTGTTGCGGTTGTTGTTGTTTTTGGTGATGGTGGTGGTGAAAGTGATGGTGATGGTGGTCTATTTTTTTGCAAGGGTTTTGAGAGAGAGAGAGAGAGAGAGAGAGAGAGAGAGAGAGAGAGAGAGAGAGAGAGAGAGAGAGAGAGAGAGAGAGCAGGCAAAGAGGCAGGCGTGCGCGCGCGCACACACACACACACACACACACACACACACACACACACACACACACACACGACAGTCTTCTCTGGTGATGTGGGCTGGTGGCTTTCACGCTATCCATCACGCCCGCGCCCTGCCCCCGGGGTCACCGCTTCCCTGGGGCCTGGGTCACGGGGCACACTCACTAGGCTCCGCGGGTCGAAAGTCAAGTGTCGGCGGCACGCAGCCAATCGTCTATAATCGCTGCTGCGGGCCCGCAACGGAGGCCGCCAATCAGCGGCCCGGATTTACGATGCCTCCGTCGCTCCTATGCCTCCGGGCTCGCCTCCCATTGGGCGGATGCTGCTGACCCCGCGTGACCCTGGATGACCCCCGGGGCGCTGGGTATTCACTTTCTTCCGCCGATTGCTGAAACAGGGAGCCGATAAAGATGGAGACCGTATGTGTGTGTGTGTGTGTGTGTGTGTGTGTGTGTGTGTGTGTGTGTGTGTAATAATAATAATAATAATAATAATAATAATAATAATAATAATAATAATCGGTTTATTCAGATACGGCAGCCGTCAGGCTGAAAATTTACTTATAAATACATTTTAGCTTCGCTGACGAAAACAGTGTGTGTGTGTGTGTGTGTGTGTGTGTGTGTGTGTGTGTGTGTGTGTGTGTGTGTGTGTGTGTGTGTGTGTATATATATATATATATATATATATATATATATATAGAGAGAGAGAGAGAGAGAGAGAGAGAGAGAGAGAGAGAGAGAGAGAGAGAGAGAGAGAGAGAGAGAGAGAGAGAGAGAGAGATTAGTTATCAAAAGAAATAATCCAATAATTCACACACACACACACACACACACACACACACACACACACACACACACACACACACACACACACACACACACACGATCCTTATAATTTTCATTTTATATATATTGACTGCTTGAACAAACTAAATCGAGCGGAGGATAATTTAAGTAACCTTTGCAAAGTTCACGTCATTGTGGCCGTGCAGGTGTGCCAGGAGGGTCATTAAGGCACCACACCTGCCCGGCGCCGTGCACGCATTCACCTCGATCGTCTACTGCTGGCACCAAGTACATACGCAAGTGTTCTAGCTTTGCTTGCTGCGGACGATTTATTTTAAGTACCATTTTCACCCCCTATTTGCAATCCTCTTGACAGTACTTAAATCTGTGCACCTCCCACCGTCTGGTTTTGAGTAACCGGCGTCTGGAGAAGTGGCGACCCAGTGACTGGTCTCGTAACCCAGCGCTGGGGCGTGACGCGTGTTTAGAAGAATCCTGAAGGGCATTACTCGCTGCGGCCACAACCCGTCAGCTCTTATACCTTACAGTTTTTCTGTGCTAAGGATGTCAAATAAAACTCATGTGCCAGAATATTATTTGTATTCAAAGAAATCTATATATTTAAGGTTTCTCAAACTAAGTAATAGACGTGTACAAACGAGGAAAATATACCATATGTATAAACTACACGAGAGGTGTAGAAAACAAGACAGAAAAAAGTATCAGGATCCCAAATTAACTGTTGAGTTCAGGGATATATATCTAGCATGCCAGGTGACCCCTCAGGTTAATTAGAGGTCATTAACCTTAACCACGGGGCGCATAAGTGGTTAATTAACTCTAAGCTGTTTTCCTTGTCTGCAAGAGCTTGTTTACACCGGCTGGCGTCGCGCTGACCACACGGGACCGCTCGTAATTAGTGTTTCTTATGGACGAAAGACTTACACAGGTTAGCCGAGCGTTGTGGCGCCCCGTGTGACATTACTGAAGAGCCTCATTAGCGTGATTTCCTGAGGCGCAGGCGATGAGGGGGCCGTTCATTAGCCTAACTTAAGAGATCCCTCGCACCCCAGCCTCGCCCAAGCATCGGTAACACGCGGGGGCGGGTTGGAGGGAGCAGCGGCAGCCTTCCCTGAACCTCTCATTGTATACCAAGGTGCTGCGGCATAGTTGCACGCCCATAGCAGCAGTGAAACTTGTCTTGCATTCGTCACGCAAATATGTTTTCCTTTCTTTTCTTTACAAGACTAAATAAGTAACTAATTAACCAGATCAGCAAATAAATGAAAGAATAAAAGATGACGGAAGTAAGAAATGAAACAAGAGATAAATGATTAAACGAAAGAATGATAAGAAATATATTTTGTTATTTTACCAACCATAGACGTCGAATATCTGAAAATGTACGTGTTCTTTACCTATACAGAGACCTTATTAAAGAGCGACTGCCGGGACGTATACGCATCTCTCTCTCTCTCTCTCTCTCTCTCTCTCTCTCTCCAACCCCCAAAACAAAGCCCACAATAATGTCACCTTCCTAACTCGGGCCACTTATGAGAGCGGCCACCAAAGAGCTCGGCGGACGCGGTGTAGGTTACCATTTTTTCCACCTGACCCTCCCCGGCTCTCGTTTTGACCTTCACTATTAATGGCGGGCCCACAAAATATCACAGCATGACAAAATACGTCCTAAATACCAGCAATAAATGTCCCCCCGGATCACAGAGAACGGCTAATCACGACACGGCGAGGGAAGGCGAGGGAGGGGGAGACTCGGTTATTTATATAAGTATTGTCCGCAAAAAGTCATCCATATCCATTGTCAGGTTAAATATTGTAATTATGTCCCATGGAAATCCAGACCACATTGTCCCGGAGAGTGAAGTGGAGGGACGGACGTGGCGCAAGTGTTCGGTCACGGCACAAGGCTGCGTCAGTGATCGCCGGCTGCCGCGCTAAACTCTGCCGAACGAAATTTTCTGACAGAATCACTTGAAGGCGTAATTGTGTTGTGTGTACCGTGATTGAGTGTAATAACTGTTATTAAGGATGAAGATAATAAGTGTAGGGAGAGGCAGGGCACGTTGCACACAGCCACACAAAACCAAGTTGTGGCCACCGGGAGTAATTTTAGTTGTTTCAAAGCGTTGACAAAACTTTCTTTGTTTCGGTGACTCCTGGTGTGCGGTGTCTGAGGCACTTTGCGACAAAGAAAAACACTGAAGTTAAAACAGTATTAGCTCTACCATGACGATGTTAGTATTGTCTTTTTTGTCGAGGGTTGCTTACTGCAGATTCGAATTTTCTTTATACATATATACGCAAGTCATTGTTCTCTCTTCTTGGGTGATATTGATTTAGCAACTAACTATTCTATGGTCACTTCCAACTATGTCATCTGCAAATCGAAGATTACTTAGCTGTCTGCTTCCAGTTTCAATCCTTGTTTCCTCAATTAAGCTTTTTTCTGGTATGTGAATGAGTTAGTAAGGTCTCCGTTCAGAAGGTGGCCGCGGCGACCTAGTGGGTAGAGGCAGACTCCTGCGACAGAGTTCGGATTCCCTGCCCGGGAAACTATTCGTGAGTGGAACTGGTTGTCTCCATTAGCCTTGGCTACGTACTGCCAGTTATAAACTTTGTAGTTATAAACTCAGCTTTTGAGATGTCACCTGATCTATGGACCATTTCCTAACTACATCGGCGACAAACACACATCATCATCGTCACCGCCTAGTCTGTGTGGTCTGAACATCAGTGCAAAGCTATGCAAACAAGGCAAGGCAGGTGCGCACGCAGGCCGGCCGGGGGAGGAGGGAGGAGGGAGAGCAGTCTCGGGCTCACAGACAAGCAACGCAGGCACCGGCCAGCAAGGAGACAGAGAAGGGTGAGGGATGTTTATCCTTTTTTTCATTGTTTCTAGGGTGTTTTGTGATGTTGAACAGTGCTCAGCTTTTCCATCTCGGTGACATTTCTTCCTCCCCTTTACGAAGCCTTCTGTGTAGTGATAGAAAGGTAAGCCTAGAAATTTACTGCCTTACGTAATCTCTTCTGCATTGCTGTCCTGCACACACACACACACACACTATATTATCTCAGTTTCCCCCCCCCTCCCCCCCCCCCTGTCCAAATCTACAAATTAAGGAAGCATCGTTGTTTATCTCCATTGCCGAACTACTCGTCAGTGTAAATAAAGTCTGGCCCGCAACCCTCCTCCTCATCTGGCTTACTTTTCGGTTGTGTGCCCGTCTTTAACTCATTTAAATCTCCATCTATTGACCACAGTAAATGCAAGGTAGCCTCTTCTCGCTTGTAAAGGTTCATACTGATAATGAGGAAAACAAGAATTTGCAAGTCAGCATCCACTTAATAGTATGAAATGAAAATATGTTTTTGCCATAATTATCCTTCAGCCAATTTGATGTGTAGAGTTTTTAGTATAAAAATGAGACGAAGAGCCAAAATCGTAAAGCACTGTACGAACGTGTGTCATAAACCGCTGATGAGCACAAGAAAATTCATCATGTGCTAGTTCAGGTTTCACGATTATTGAGATTCGAGCAAGTAAATAAGCTATTCATATTTTTGCTTCGTGGGCCAAATGGCAGATGCTGTTTTCGGTGGTATATAGATTTCGTCATCATAATGGTGGTATTTTGGTTTCAGTCTGTAGATGCGAATGGTAAGTTATATCAGCTGACTTCCTATTGAAATCACCGAGAATGGTTGTTAAGAGGTAAAGTCAACGACCTCGGAACGGTTTGAACTGCTTGTGGGTTCATTTCACTTGGTCGTGTGCGTGCGTGCGTGCGTGCTTGCCTACATGACGCCAGGAGAATGGTAGGGTGGGGTCAAAAGGTGATTAGTAGGAAGACGACTCGGGTATTCCCTGCTCTCAGCTAACAACGTCATTCTGTCCTTAGACCACTTTACTGTTGTATGGGAATAAGGCCGTGCAGTGGTTAGCAACGGCGCCCATTGTTGCAACCCAGTGAATCCGGGCTCGATCGCCGGGCGGACTGGAGACGAATGGGCGGTCTCAAACCCTCCCATCCGTTATGTGGGAGGCATTTTTGTCCTATACATCATCCGTTATTCCATTTACGAGGTTTTGGAACATTTTTTTATTGTTTCATTTAGCCGGAATAGACAACCCGTTTCCTGCCTGAATTTCACCGAGTATATTTACTGCCGACCGAATAGGCACTACTTCAAAGATATAACTGGTTTCCTCTTTCCTTATTTGGGCTCTGTTGAGAGCAATCGTCTAATCACTGCTGTCGATCCATGCTTATTAATGGGAATTGGACATCTATGTGAATTCCATTTTAATTTAATTTTCACCAACTACTATATACCGCCATTTGCTAAATATCATGTGAATAATATTATCTAAAAGGTATACAAGTTTGGATTCTAAAAATTTACACCATTACCAACACCCACCTGGAATGGATGCCGAACACTCGACACTGCCGCAATGACTGGACACTCTGGACGTAAAAGTTAGTGGAGGACCATAAAGACTTTAACTACTGACCCACACGTCTCTGTTTATATCCCCTTAATCTCTCAGAGGACATAATTATATGAACCATAAATTAAGCTAATATTGCCTTACAGCAGCCTCAGTGTTGCTTTTAATCATCTCTTTATTATGGACCCGCAGGTTAAGGTGGAGTCGCGGAGAGAAACGTGGGAACATGGCGGCGGCTGGTGGCTGCCCTCAACAAGCACTGCTGGTGACAAGAAAAGGAGGACGAGGGCTGAGCAACATGCGTGAGTGTTTTACCTGTGCATGCCGACCTCTCCCACCTCCGCCTCTCACTCCCCAATAAATAGAGAAAAATCTGAGCCGTCAGTGAGATCGAACACATGCCCCTTCATTTGATAGTCCGATTCTGCCACTTCAGTCAATGTATGTGAAGTATACTAATGTAAATATGTTCGAGAATACAAGTAATTTACATCCCCTTATTGTATGCATAACTGTGTAATGAATTTGGACCATGTGGAGAAGCTGACTCAGTGCGACAAATATAAAACTGACCCAATGCAACGAACATAATTTGCAAGGTATAATTTCCCCGCCAAGCAGCTTACATGTGCATGACCTGGAGGAGGAGTGACGATGAACTCTGCTCCTTGATTAACCCTCTCATTGATAAGCTCCTGGCAGCGAGGGTGTTGTGGTGGTTCATAATTGTCTCCCTCTTTTCGTTTCTAAGGTCTACCCCATAATGTTTGTTGATTCTCGTGAATATCAAAACAACCTTCGTGTATCGCTGCTAGTATGACATTTATGACATTTTTCCAAGAGGGTCATCCAGTACGCCTTAGCAACAAAATATCACGAGGAAAAATTATCGAGAGTATTTGTTGTGAAAGACCGCCAAAGTGCTGACGAGCCTGAGATGCCGATACCAGCGGCTCAAATGATAAGTACATCTGAATAGACTATAATAAGACACAGACGTCCTTCATTAAAGCACTCACTCTCCCGTTGTGATTCAGTTTTATATTCAGGCAGGGACGACTTGAGTTAAGGTTTTCTCGTCTTATTTTGATAGTTTAGGAAGCTTCAAGATCAGGTAGCTGGGAGATAACACATGGCATCTCGATGACCTCTAGATAACAACGGTAGATAACCAGATAAATATGGCTTGACCAACGGCCAGCCGGCATTGTTGTGCACAGTGGAGTTGTTAGTCACTTGGAGCGGCCAGGGCAGCGAAGTAACTCCTTCACTAAGAGCAAACCGCAGTCGGGTGTGAGCAGGAGCAGCCATGAAAGTTACGGCAGTGTTGGTGGCGGGGCTGCTGGCCGTCCTCGTGGCCCAGGTATGTGCCTTTTGATTCATCGTTTCGGAAGCACGACACAGATCAAGCTCAAATTGTGTTGTCACGTTTGGCTCATTTTACATGAAAAGTCAAATAATAGGAGAGGGTGGGGTAAGATGCCATCCTTACGGGAGAATGCCTAAGGTGTCTAAACTATGTGTCGCTGATATTTAAGTGTGATAATTTGAGCCCTTTGTGTGGCCTACATTTGCTGTATGTTGTAAATATATAAGGCGGTTCATTGATGGTACAGTGTGGAGCTATATATCTACATGGGTCCCATGGTCAGGGCCATCCCAGGACGGAATCGTATTACTGAGGCGGCCTCACTTTGCCACCTGGGGACTCATCTTCCAGCAGAGGGATGCTGCCACTGGGGAGATGGATTCTGACATATGCCCGGGACCTACAGTAGACCCGATTATTTGGGTGTGGTCCACCTGACTGGGGCCTGGGAACAACTGCCATTGTCCCTTAGAGGGACCTTCTGCTGGCCGTCCCATCACCTATGCTGCTGCCCAAAGGCTTCATTGTAACGCTGGCGTTGGGGACAGACGAATTCGATTTGGTTGTCCAAGGGTGATTCTCCCCTCCCCCCCTACCCCGAAGAAAAAGCTGTGGACACTTAAATCGCATGGTGGAAACACGACGCCTCCAAACGTGGTTAAAAACAAAGGGGTGCGGGGCTTCTCTACCTCGATTGCACATCTTACTTTACCGTGATAGAAAAGGCAATATATTTTGACAGACATGTTGTAAGGTACGACTTATGCGTAAGTTCTGAGAACAATATATGGTTTCATCTTGTGTGTATTCGGTAGGAGGGAGGACTGTGTGTGTGTGTGTGTGTGTGTGTGTGTGTGTGTGTGTGTGTGTGTGTGTGTGTGTGTGTGGCAGCGCGCGCGCGCGCTGCCTGTAGCGCCGGTAGGCTTTTTTGAGGGGCCTTATGGACTGCCCCAGCCCGTTAGTGGTGCAGGCTAATTTTATTTATAGTGGCTGCCCTGCTGGCCCCATGCTGCGCCCCGGTGCTCCTCTTGACCGAAGTCGCTGAAGTTATGGTTGATTGAAGATCAGGACAGCATGTGGGTAATCTTCCGCCACTCGGCGATGACTTGAAAAATCAGCGTGTTTCGGTGCAGGATCAAAAGACACTTTTGATCCTTTTTCGGTGGGGATTTGAACCTCGTCCACGCTAGGTCCTCTGGCTCACCACGCCCGCACACTAGCCACTCGGCCACCGCCTGTGTGTGTGTGTTTTCACAATAGCAGAATGTAAAAACACACGTTTACGTTTATTTAGCCTTATTCATATTTCACGGCCACTTAAGCCGCATTTTCAACACAGCCCCTCACCTGCCTTGCCTTTCCAGGCCGGGGCGCGGTCTGTGGCCGTGGAGCAGGTGTCCTCGGCACTGCAGGAAAGTTTCAATTCCTTGAACTCCAAAAGAAACGAATGGTTTGAAAACTATTCAACCATGAATAACATGACGAAGACAACCAATGCCAGACTGGCGGAGCTTGGCTTGGTCAGCAAGTAAGTGAAATTTCCTGCAAATAATGCATACTGTTTAATACATGGAGTTTCTTCATATCATGTTTGCCTATGTCTCGTTACAAAAAATAATAATGACAATATTAATGAAAATAATAATAATAATGATAATAGTAATAATATCAGGACTGCGCCCATCTTTATCGTTCCCTGGTGTCCTCAGAATGGCGCTGCCCCTGATGTGGTATTTGTACCAGATGGCGGTGAAGAGCGAGAAGAAACATTACCCGAAACTGGCGGAATCGGGGGAGCAGTCTCTTCCCTACCATTTCGAAACCACCCTCGCCGAATCCACGTTGGGCCTCAACTATTACCTGGAGGCAACATTAATCCTCCAGAACTACCGCGAGTGAGTAATCAGAGCTGTCCACCGTTGTATGAAGATAGTGGTTTAAGGGGTGACAATAGCTACAAGAGAACAGCCAACGAACCTACACCATGCAACTGTACACTCCTACTGTCTCTCCTTTTCCCCCGACTTTGAACCTTCACCACAAACCCCAGCGTTGCCAGATTATCGTACTCAGATTCTTCTATTTACCAACTTCCGACCCAAAAACTGTCTCCTGGGCCCCGATAACTAGATTCATTTATATTCATCGTTAAAATAGATAATTCCTGATGTTTCTTGGCAATAGTTAGGCGTCAAAAACCAGTAATACTATGCTCTGAGTACGATAATCTGGCAGAGTTGACTAACCCACTTCCTCTTCTCACTACACCCTTGGTAAAAATAAATAAATAAAGCATTTGGGGTAGTGGCAGGTATTGCGTGATGGTAGTGATCCATGTGATAGTTACGGTGCTAATGTTGTTGATGATGCGACAGAGGTCAGGCTGATGATAGGTTTGCCAGACCATGCATGATACAGGGACCGTACTCTCAATTCTTTCGGCGTCCAAGATCACCTATTTAACCCGGTAGCTGCGGGGGCCATGTTTCTTAGGTTAGGTTAAAGGCCCTTCTAAGTAAAATAATGAGAAAGAATCATCACTCACGCAAACCATTTCATAATATATATCAACGCATATGTGATCAGTTTATGCATCATCTATTTTGGGAGAAATTTGGCCCATCGCTGGTACACGGTAAAGCCACAAATTTGGTCCGTCGCTGCTACCGGGTGAACAAGGCTATCGTGGGAGTTTGGGGCATCTCCGGGGGTAGTCAAATGACCCTGGTGGTAGTTTGACCCTTCCTCTGTACCATGATCCAAAAAAACACGTGGACCCGACTGATCTCCTTTTAGGCCCTTGGATATTGACGATGTGAGGGGCGGAAGTGTCTGAGAATATTATCAACCCAGGTCATGAAGGCGCTATAGACCGAAGCGAAAAAAAATATAAATAATAATGGCAGCTTTGTTGAGGCATCTTTATAACCAATCACGTAATAAATGCGGTTATTTTAAAAAGTGTGACATCTTCCACAACAGGGGTATTGAGCATTCCTTGACTATTCATTTACATTTTCTTTGCTGTGCACAAGGAGGCTCAGGTAATACTGCTATTGATTTTTTTTTTATAATTACCAGCCGTGCTCGATGCAGTTTAGTTATGTAGTGGTGTACGGTATACCTAATCCAAAGCAATCCATTGAAATTACACATTTATCTTTCCAATTTTTTCTCCTTTTCTCCTTTCTTAGTGGAGCGGAAAACAGTGGTACTACATATGCTGTTTGTGTATTTTACAAACCTGAAATCATTAAACACTGACCACAAGGAGACAATGATTAACTTCTCTATTCAACATAAGGAACTATTTCACATTCCTCGGGGGTAAATACTGATGCTGTTTTTATGTGTACCTAATGGTGCTCTCTAAACGTCAACTCCTGTCAACGTGTATTAATTTACATATAATTGTTAAGTGCTTTGTTCTTAGTTTCCAGGTGCGGATTCTTAAGGATGAAGAAGCCATCTTCTTCCTGAACTTCAACTTCAATGAAAGGTCAGTTTGGTCCTCAGCATTTGGGGTTTTTTTATGCGTTTACAATAAACAAATAAATATGTAAAGAAATTAATAGTTTGTGTGTGTGTTTTAGCAAAATACCAATACTTATCACTTTTGCAAAAGCATATTTCTCAGTGAGCGACCTTTTTTACCTTTTATTTGGTGATCCACAGACGGGCAGTGATGGGCTACACCCACAACCAGGAACACACGGAGAAGATTGTGCTCGAGGGCGACAACTTCCCTGACATCCAACTCTACCAGCCTTTCAGGGTGAGATCCTGCCTTGTCCATTATGTTGCCAGATTAACAGTTCACTAAATCACAAACATGCATTTTGTCACTCTGATCAATATTCTAATGCTCAGATATAATAGGATGGAGCACTTCTAGTAAAAAGAACTATCATGAATAGCAACCTGCCACTCACCCTAAAGAGAAAGATGTACAATCGGTCTATTCTGCTATGACACAGAGCTAGCCATTCCTTGAATTTCCCCGTAATAGGCCCTAACGTTGTCCTCGCATTTCACATCCTTCTCAGCCTGAAGAGTCTACATATACTTACCCTATTCCAGAGGCAGAATTACTTTCAAGGATCTGCACTATTTTCTAAGCAGAAGGGAAGAATTTCCATACCTACCCCTCACCTTTTGAGCACTATATGTTTTCTACTTTAACACACTTTGTCTCATGCCTGATCCATAACACTATTGGTTCTATACCCTGTGATAAGATCATTTTCATTTGATTTTGTGAAAATCTTGATTTAAAAGCTTCAAAATAAAACAATTTTAGGATGTAATGGCAGCAAAGCATTAAAACCATTTTTTTCTCACTTAGGTTAATGTGCAGGTGATAAGTGACTGCATTGTTGCCTCCTTCTGGCTGACCAACCTTGACCTGAGCATGCCAATGCCTCTGCCTGAGAAACACATCTGGTGCACAAGGGTAAGGATGCTCTTAAGAATACAAGACACTAGCAACTTTTTTTTCAATTTTGCTATATCTTTTATCTTTTCCTTTTTTTATAAATACATACGATGTAGCACTGCCCAGGTCAGCAAGCAGGCTTCTTATACTTGAACAGGCAGGATGGCCACATGGGATGGATTATTATGCCTTTTGTTCCTTATCAGCAAGCAGCAGGAAAACAAAACTCCCGTTGACTGAAATTGATCACTTTTAGCCAAAGTGGTAGCAGTACAGCTATCCCTCACTGTAGGATTGGATTATATTCCTCAAATACATATTGGAGTGATCAATCGTATAGCAACAGCATTATGACAAAGGTCTGAGGACCTGTTCCTAGCCATTCAAAAATTCCAAAGAATTAATCATGAAGGAGCCCTCAGCAAACTGCAGTCTTTTTGACAAGTTAACAAAATACAGGAAGTTTGCAAAGTTGCTTAAGGGTGGGGACACGGGCTATGTGGAGCCCATCAGGGTCAAGCATATACGTTCTTCCGAGGAGGGACCGGAGGCTATTACCGGGTGACGGCTCATGAAGGGGATAGGACTGACTATCGGCTGATGTCAGCCTAGCATTGTCGATCCCTGTGCTTAAAAGACAACGATTCAGATCTTCAAGTTGCTGGTGCTCGGTCTTACTTTATGGCTGTGAGCCATGATACTAAATAGTGGCTTGAAGAGGCAAATTGATGCCTTTGGTAATGTGTCTACACTGCATCATGAGATCTCTGGAGTAATTGTGTCAAATCCGTGATTACTCGGTGAAACTAAATCTTGGTCTGACCTGCATAATTAATAATCTGTGAACGCCAACTCTATCTTTGTGGGCATGCTATGCAGAAGTCAAACCTGATCACCAGCTTGCATCTGTAAGAGACCAACTTGAGTGAAGGAAGCAAAGGGCCCAACGCCAACAAAGCTCATGGGTTGAGCAAGTCAATGGCTCCTGCCATGAAATACTTGAGATGGGAAAGTGTCCTGTGCTCAGAGGGCCCCTGGGAGGGGGATGACATCATAGGGTGGGTGAGGCAATTTATCCCCGGGCCACAATTATGCTGTTATGGTTTGTAAAAAGATAATTATTTGTCCTCATATTTAAGCACATAATTACTTGATCCTAATTACAACATTAATATGACAGGACTACTCATACGGACAAGACGTCTCATTTGATATTGACACACTCGAAGCTGAAGATCACCAACACCATGACAGCCAAGATGAACAGGAGCAGGATAGCCAGGAACAAGATAGTCAAGAGGAAAATTCCCATGAGAAAGAAGGTAGTAATGAAATCAAGTTAGTTTCTACTGTAATTTACAATGGATTTATCTATATGTAGAACACCTTCCTTGTGCAGCCCCAAATAATGCACATCATTCTTTCAATTTACTTCACTGTTTGAAACAAAAGCATGTGTAGTTGTTTTATTGGAAATAATGGCATTCTGTATCTTCAAATAATATTAAAAGATTTCATCTAATATTCTGTTGTAACGTATATATAATATATATAGACTTTAAAAACATTAAAACCTTAAGTTTGCTCTGTAAACAATATTCCAATTCATTAAAATGTTGGTAGTCCTGTTCCCAGATTGATGACCTTATATCTTTAAACTTGTATACGAAACACGTAAAATCCTATTTAGTGTTACATACAATTTAAAGCTCAGTATCATCCTTATAATTATATAAAGGTATAAATGAACAAGTTATTGCTATCATATCACAATTCCATTATGGTGCGGCACCAAAAACTGTAAATAGATGAGTTACTGCACTCTAAATAAGTCATGCTGAGTAATAAACATAATCAGTAGCACCTAGTTTGATTAACCTGAAAACCACAACATTTTTTAACAAGAATACTTTTTGGTAATATCAACCAGTATTTTCTGATCAGTACAGAAGAGATCAGTGACAAAAAAATCATTGAATAAAAGTAAAAGGAAAAAGATATTGAAATAAAATGTTGAATTGAATAGTTAATCACTTTCTTGTGTGCTGGCAATTTCATTAGGCACGGGTTAAGGATAGGTATTGACTGGGCCCTAGTAGTACTACATTTACTGACTTTCTATTATTATCTTATCGTGCACAAATGATTCCTAGAAATCTTGCGGGCTGAGGGATTTTTCACAACAGGGTGCAATTGTCTCCTTTGAGCAAGTGGGATGAGGTTAAGACTAATGAGAGAAAGATGATGAGAGAGTCAATGCCATGCTCACTTCCTTTGATGTTAACTCAAGTATCCTTGTAGCAGATCACTGTATCTTTAAAACTGTGGGGTTTTTTTTGCATTTCACTATAAAGAAGCTTTGGTCAAAATCACATTCACATTTGGCTGACATGACCCTTAAAGTTTCATGTTGATCACAGTTCACTATTCTAAACACACAGTTTAATCAATGTTCTTTTCTAGTAAGTCATTTTGTACGATCATTCCTATGTGCTCTTAAATGTACTTCCATAACAAATGCAAGTTAAATTGAAGACTTTCACAGCTGCTGTATGTTCAGGGCAGTACTGGCCAAACAGGTCATTTAGATAATACTCCCCGCTACATACATCAACGATGAATGTCCCCCATTGCTTAAAGAATAATTGTACAAAGCAGCATTCATGATGGTGGTTGGGAAGACTGCCCTGACAAAAACCATGAAAAGGAGCACCTGAAGGGGTTCATTACTTGTGACTGGTAAACCACCGACTTTGAGATTTTTTAAAACAAGTTCTGATACTAGTATTTATAACATGCTTTTTCATGATTTAATATCATCCTATTCGTAACTTAATACTCACTTCAAAGGTATAAACTATTTTTTACATCAGCCTCCAAACTCTTGACATTACATATAGCTACTCAATAGAAAAAAATTTACACTTTAACTCATACACTCTGATGATTGTTATAACATTTGTACATATTTCATTGCTGAGCAAACTGGCCATCAGCACAAACATAGGACCACAATACTTCTTTGGTACTAGCTCATCTTCCATGTAAAGACAGTGCCACCCTCATCCATATAGAAAACTTTCAAGAAATACACCTACAATAATGAGCTGCAGAGGTTTCAGCAACAATGTCTGTGAAACCATATAGCTTTAACAAGGGAGTGCTCACCCTATCAAGGTAGAGGGGGATGAACAGTAGTAGTAGTCAGCCCCCACCGAAACTTGGGCTTGAAATGTAGCGTTTTCCACTCTTTAAAACATAGCCTAAGCAATTGACTTCATCATATATCAATAAAGTAAAATAGTAACCCCATGAAAGATATATGCCTCTGCGAGCCTGGGTTCAAATCAGCGTTGCCATATTAGCGTACTCAGCACATTGCATTTTTGTAGTTTCTGACTGACGACTATAACAAAAAGGAACAAAAAACATCAATATTTAAGTTATAACGCTAACTTTAACTTGCTAGCGTTATTTGTGTGGTTACAACCATCTTGGAGCCTAATAATGGTAAATGCAATATTCAGAATACAACAATTTGGCAACACTGGTTCAAATCCCGGTTTTGGCAGTTGGCATGCAGCTCATCCAGCTGTTTCATCTTTCCTTTCGTGATGGTCAATAAATCCTGGGGATGGTAAACTTTGGTAACCAAGATGTTACACTGGTTCAGTGTCGGGTTAATGGGTTCTGTCCCACCACAGGCTCAAGAGCCAATGGGACTGAGATGGGCAGCGTTGCCACACACAGCGATAGCATATGCTCCTAACTTAACCTTTTACCATTGAGGCTGCTATCTTAATTTAGTTTTATGCATGGAGGGTAGCATACCAGTGGCAGCTTCCCCGCTCAGGCGTTTTACATTTGGCTCACCCAATTCCATCAACACATCATCAAACCTATGTAAGCCAAATCTTTCAACTACTGGTTTTAGATGCAAAAATATCACACAACACCACTCTTGTCCCTTTAAATCACAGTGTGTAAGAACTTCTGAGCTAGTAGGTGACCTGAGACAATAAAGACAATGTATGAGACAATAAAGATTAGTACAACAATCATTTGTTTTACTCATAATGTGTCATCTGACTCCTAATTTTTTTTCTTTTTCACAGCAAGGGCAAAAAACTAAATCAACAACAAAAAAGCTGCCTAAATGCTGCTCCAACAAAATAAAAATAAGAGGCCAGAGGAGAGGTCAATTTCAGGTCACAAAGGTAAACATAGCACTGGGTGGTACCGAGGATGTTGTGGACGAGAGGCAAACTGCAGGAATTGTCATATTCTGCAGATTAGTCCAGTGAACTACCTATGTACCATCACTCAACGCTTTTTACATGTGGACTAAGACTTGCAGACAACGCATGATGAATTATGGATAAAACAACTGCCATGTGCATTATTCTTATTGTCTCATCCTCAGCCGCAGCCTAGCTTGGAAGTTTTCGCACTATGGTTTAACGCACTCGTGCTGCTGAATGATACTTGCGCCTCTATAATCAGCGGTTGTAAGAGTTGGGTATGACAAGTTGATGACCTGTTGACCTAAGTGTGTGAGGCAGGGACAAGAGGCCAGAATGGGGATGCAGCCGGTGGTACGTTACAGTAGCCCCCATGCAAAAACCTTGTACAATCACCACACCAAACACCTTAAAGGTTTATTATAGTAATCATATTGATTCGATATCTAACCTTATCATTTCAGCAAAAAAAAATATAGGAGAGCTTGAAACTATAAAAATGGATGAAAGTCCTGAGGTGGCAATGCCAATCAACCATTTGTACATTTTTCAATGTCACACAAGTAACATTTTCATTATTAATGGCATTTTTCAGTAACCAATTTGACATTATTTGCAAGATCCCACTGTATGAAGTGACTCAGCCTGGTGACCATGAATTGCTTTGATATATCATGCTGCAAGGATGCCTCACCATTTTCATCCCCACAACTCAAGTATACATAATGAAAATCAAGTGTTCAGCTATAATTCCCTATAACCTATAATAATGATATAGTGGCAATTATACAACTATTATGTTCACAATGGTGCTACAACCAAACCTTGATTCAGAGCTGCTGTATTCAGCTGTCATGAGCAGTGCATCACTTCTCATTCCCTGGTTCCTTAATTATAATTAAGTAATGAAGCACTCATGATATGAAAAATCATTTGACCCAAAAAATAAAACCATTAATTATCGTAAACATTAGTTATTCTGATTCTCCAAATTGTAATATGATATATGTCTCTGTAAAGCAGTAAGATTTACATGAAAACAAGAAGACTTAGAGGTAAAGTATAAAATTCAATACTCCTGGGTGGCGGTTGGAGTGAAATTGAAATGTTTGATCACTTGATTCCTAGATCATCAATTTGTGAATACATGAGTGAAATCACAATAACATATGTAGGATTAAAATAATGGAATCACTACTGTAGTTTTTCCCAATAACAGGATACCCAGTCACATATGCTTCCAACAAGTGGACTCGTACCTACTGCCTACTGTCACTACAGCACAATGTGACTAGAAGTAATGTTTTGAAGTCATTAACCATTCAGTCATGTGCTAATCAAAACAAAATAATAAAATCAATGGAATGTGTCATGCATACATGTAAAATATCAGATTTATATAAAATGTAATTATATAAAAATACTTGTAACATCTTGATTCTCTATCAATAAATTCTACTATTTATTGGTAAAATGGATTCCAATTATGATCCCAATGATAGCAAGGACTATAAACAGAATAAGGATGCAGACACACAGCTTCCGTCGACTCTTGTTCTGAAAATAGGAAAAGCTGTTTAATATATGACCCACTGATGACTCTTCTGCAACACTGTTGAGGTAGAAAAGCATGCATAGATACTTTATTAGTAGGTTTTTGAGATCAAAAGCCCTTGATGTATCTTCTCTGGTGTGAAAAATAAATCATTGTAAATTAAAACATTATAAAGCATTATGAAGTGCTAGGAACAGCTTCCACTGTGAAAAATGTATAAAATATTCTACTGTGGTTTATTTTATTAATTTCCTCAAAAAAATCCACTACTACGCAAACTACAGTCATCGCACACTACATTGTTCCGAGCTCAACCTCCTCCCTCACCCTCACCCTCCCTCTAAGGTAACACTGACTCCTGATTGAACCCACCTTTCATCCAACCAACAGCTCCCATAGCTAGGGAAGAGGGGCAGGACTTGTGGGTCAATTTAGTGCACAGTAATTATAGTGAAAGTGAAGCCATGAATGGTGAGGGCATGCAGAATACATTAATGTAAATTTTGGGAGCTTTCCAGCTCATGGCCAGATGAAACAACACCACCACTGAGTGTACTGAGTGGCAGACATTCCATGAGTTACAGTCAGTGTTCAATAAATGTTTATTTTATAGGAATTGATGGTTTAAAATAAAACTGAAATAATACCATCAATGCTTGACTGTTGATACAACGTGCACTGTTCACACACTCATAATCAGATACAAAAAAATCAATACTGCCTCTGTGCAAAATATCTGGCAAATATCCTGAGAAATACAGTCAAGATATTGAGAAAAAAATTATACTACATGGAAATTATTATTAGACAAAATTTTAAATGGTAAATCTTAAATCTAGGAGGTCCGGGTGTGGAAAATCAAGGTATACTTCTCTACATATACAACCAAGTGCAAGGTAAATCATTCGAAAATTTCCCACCTGGTAACGGGCTGCCTTGATGAGTTCCTCTCTACCCTCCTCTACGTGTCCAGCAGCAGCTTCAACATTGTTCTCTATTGAATCTGCAAAAGGAAATAAATTCCCCATATTAGAGGCAGAATTCTTTAATATCTAGTACATCATTTAATATCCTTTTCTCAGTGAAAGCCCTCAGGTGAGTGTTCAATAACACAAATCACCAGGAAGATGGTGTTTGCCTTGTCAAGGGTTTAATGTACTTAGCATCCCTGCCTCATCTCAAATAGAGGAAGGGTTTTCCGATCACATGCTCATGCACATTGCCTCACCTTGGCTCCACAGGCGTGGGCCCACCCACAATGTTAACCAAGTCATTTCAGTTTTCAGTTCAGTACTTCTTGTTGAATTTTTTAAACAAGGTATGAACAGCCCTGCATTGAAAAATAAAACCAAACAAGGTCACCACACAATAAGTTTTCTTGTGCAATGGTTTTGACTTACCTACAACGTCGCCCTGAGCAGTGACCATGGAGGAAAGGTCTCTCATGATCTCATTGATGTCAATTATGTCAGACTCCAGCTGTTTGACTCTCTGCTCCCGCTCCAAGTGCATGGCAGTTTCAAACTCTAGATCCTGTGAATTAAATATTTTGCTTATTATTGTTTCAATTAGATAAATATTATGAGGCACTCACATGGTTTCAATGCATGGAATGTAATTTTTTTTGTCAATCTTTTGAGTACAACCTTGTCCAATATATTTTAGCAGGCATGAAGAAAATAATATGCTCCAGCTAAATGCACATTCATACATTAAACCTGTATTTATCAAATGAATAAATAGCTTGTCTCATTAAGTATCAAAATAATTTCTACAATAAATATAACTTGGGTTACCCCTATTTCCTTCATTTTGGCAAGCCTTTGCTGTTCTGCTACAATCAAGGTATCCGTGGTAGATGCACTGTCCTGCTCCATAGCCACCATGTCCGCCGGAAGTCGTGCTGTTCTCAATGTGCTCACCACTCTCTGCAGTGAAGATAAAACAGGAATGACCTCTTACACTCTCAGTAAACCCAAGTTAATTCATAGTTTTCTATAAAATTAAATCAGTTAATGATTGTAACAAAATTAAACTAAGCCTTTTACATTTTTCTAAAGGAAGCAATCTTCTATATCTCAAGGTAAGTATGTAGTAGTCCTGCAATTTTTTTTTTAAAAGGTAAAGACCAAGAAACAATTGTGGTGAATTTCATTGCATTCATATCATCATTATTATCATAAGTATTTCCTGCATAGGGAGGACAGAAGTTAAGAAAAGTTCTAGGAAACTTTTGTTGTACGAGCAAGAGAAAGAAAGATCACCCAATAAAATAGGTTACCTAGCATTGAAGTTGCACAACTCCCAAGCCTGACAGTGGCTGCAACAGCAATGTATAAACCTGCCACCAACACCATCTCCCCACAACTCCTTGACAGTCTGTTGAGACAGGAGCTTTTCAGTTAAAACAGAGATCCTTCAGCAATTCTCCTTAGCTGAGCTCAAATAACCAATGTCATGTATAATTTTAATATGGTAAAGCCTCTAGGAATTGGACCTCTACATTTCAGATATCGGATACATCAGACTCTTTCAGAGTTCCTGACACATATCCAAAAATCGCCCAAAAATCCAGGATATACAGCACCTGTCCAGGAAGCATCAGTATGGATGTCGTAAATCACTCAAAGATCTGGTCTGGGGGAGGCGGTACCCAGGTGGTCAGTATGCTAGCGTGGTGAGCCTGTGGACCTAGGTTCAAGTCCCACCAAAACATGATTTTTTAAACAAACACCAACTGGCAGAAGATTACCCACATGCTGGCCAGATATTCAATCAACCCTAACTTCAGCGACTTCGGTCAAGAAGAGCATTGGAGGGCAACACAGGCCAAGCATGAATCACATGTCATAGTATCATGATAACCACTATAAATTCACCTGAGCCACCAGCAGGCTGGGGTTACCCAAGTGAACCTTCAAGACAGCCTACCAGCACTATAGGCAGTGCCTAAAAGAAAAAAAGATAAATAAATAAATAAAAAAGGAATCTGGCATGAGTCCAGCCTGCATCATTTCAAAGCAAAGCCTGCCTGTCTCTCACACCTCCTGAACCTCCACTGGTGCAGGGCAAGAGGAACACGACCGCTCACTGGCCGATTTCATTTTTCGATCAGATGGAGAAACGGGGAACAGTTTGATTACTTTTCAAATTCAGCAATAGTTTAGATTTGTGTGCACCCGACAACCTATAACTCATTCACCCAAAACTAGCTCTCCAGATGCATATAGCATGACTCATAATTTCCTGTTCTGTGCTTTGTTTAAAATTGTCACCCTCAACCTTGCCACCTCACCTTTGCCACTGCGTTGCACAAGCCAGTACTCCAGAGCAATATAAATTTATATTAATATGGCCCTCCTCTGCTCCAGCTCCCTTGTTGTGTCTTAATCATTTATGGAAGAAACTATCATAAGTGCTGGTCAACTCTGGAACAGCCTTACTTGGTCAAGCACAAGCTTTTTTTAAATTGGCTTTTTTCTTTTTTTTAAATATTTTGGATAGGGTCTTTACTGCTCTACACAGTAATCTATCATCAACAAGCAGTCTATAGCAAGTCAAGTGTTGAAAGTGGAAAATCACTGATATATATGTATAGTAGGAAGAGAAGAAGACCTAGGACAGTGCATTGTGGGACACTGGAAGCGTCAGGGGCAGCGCATCAAGTTGGACAGATTAACAAGAAAGTGTTACCTTTTGAATTTCAGCAAAGCGCGAGGCAGTGGCCTGGAATTCATTGTGTAACCTGTCAGCTTGGACTCGTCGCTGCCTGTCCCCTTGAGCGAGGGGCTGAAGGGTGCGCAGGAGTCCAGTGGTGTCTTGTACCGAGGATCCAGCACTGCCGTTAATCTGTGAACTGATGCAAAGGTAATAATAAGCAATAAAAATAGATGTATTGAATGAGAAGCACACAAATATTCTCTTTATGATATGTTACCATAATCAATGAAAAACAAGACTTATTTTATTCCCCAATAATACGCCACCTAACGCCAAACAAAATGTAACTGCAATGTAATTTGAAGAGAATGAAAAAATAAATGATACCGGTATTGCATTTTGTTGCAAACTCAAACTTGAAACTTACATTCTGTCTCTTAGCTGCTGGTTGTCTGTAGGTGTTCCAACTTGCTTCAATGAGCGATCAAGTGTGCTGGTGGCATTGTTGATCGAAAAGAGATTCGTAGTGATCTTGTCACATAACTGAAAATTCAATAAAGATCAAAATATCATTCAGTGTACAATAATTATACAGGAAGCACTCATCAAAATATTTAAAATGACACATGTGAACCACCTACAAAAATCTTTCCCTGAAAATCCATCAGCACAGTGTCCTTTTGTAAAGGAGATTTATGTTCAGTCAACTAGATTTATTTACCAACATACATACCCACAACCACTGCAACAAGCGTCCAAGATTTATAAATTTTACAAGACATTTTTGTGTGAGTAAGCCTGAAATTAAGGATAATATATAACCTAGAGGTACCCAAGGCCCTTCTATCCACACACACACACACAAAAAAAAATATGTGACTAGTTAAGTCTTTCACTGAGGCATGTTTAAAGCATTGGCTATTGTACAAAACTTGCAAGTCATTCCCTATTATAAAACAACCTTTGCAACCTCATGAGAACATGACTCAAGTTCAAAGCTCACTCTGTTTATAAAGAATTTGTAATTCTTTGAAGCTTTCAATAAGTGTTCTTACATGCCTAGAATGAATGATGCAAATCAAATCAATGTAATGGCAACAGGTATTTATAATGCAAATGTAAATAATCATGGTCTTGATGTATGCAAGATTGTTACTGGATGTATAATGACATCTATTCCTTTACCAAATTACCTTTCATACTATGAGAATTCATTTTTGTGTGTAATATATAATAATTCTTACCTGGAAGAATTCAGTTCCTGATCTTGGAGAAGGAGCAAAACCCACAGCAGGGGCAACAGAGCCATAGCTACGCGGGGGTCCATTCCTACTCTCATCACCAATCCTTGAGTAGCCAGACGCCATTTTGGTTCACTTGACTGACGTGTGCTAGACCTGCAAGGTTTCCAAAGGATAAAAATCATTGAATTCTACACATGAGAATCCAGGCTAAGACCTACAGTTATTAAGGCAAAAACCTCTCTAAAATGATGGAAGGAGTTAGAAAACAATTTTTTTTGTTACAAAAGCAATAACCTCTCCAAAATGATGCACGGGGTTAGAAAACAAGTCAGCTCTGTTACAGACATGAACTTTCATTCAGAGGAATATAACCTTACAAGAATGCATGCTAAATAAACTACTCTGAAAGGCAAGTTACAAAAAAGTTAAGTTCTTGTCTCCTCATAACAGTAACACTTCTTCCAGTGTTAGAGTGCAATAAACTGAATTATGAGCTAAAATTTTAAGTGGGATGGAAAGGATAATAAGATATGCTTTAAACCTTGTTCATGGAGCAACACCTTGAAGTGGTGAACAGGCTTGCAAGCAGCAGTGAACTAGTAGGGCCATGGTAGACATTGCACAACCATACTTTATAATGGTCCATTTGTAATAGTATAACAAAGATTGTTTCCCTCACCACAATGGTGTAAGCCAGCAGTGTGGGGTACTGGTTGTCTTCCTCTAAAAATAACTAACAGTTCCACCTAACTGCCCCTACAACCTGATTGCAAAGGAGTGCCTGCTTCTGGTGGTGATTACGGACCCTCAGAGCAAGGGGTGCTAAGAACATCCAGAGAAACAGGCCAGACCATCACTGATTACTGAACCTTTGCACTACTACGACCATTCTTCCCTTTGCTTTTCTTTCTTTTTCACCTTCTACAAGGTCACCACTGGACCTGCACCCAGCCACACTGCATTTTTTAAACTAACAGAATCCCAAATAAAGCTTCTGGTAGTAACTATTAGCATAAAATAGTACCAGTAACCTTTTGCCACTATGGATAGTAACCTATCAGTAATAAAATAAAGAATAACTTGTTGACCTGAAAGGAGGGACTGAAAAGACAGCTGCAGGCAAGAAGCAAGGCTGTAAAGCTGCGTCCACACTAGGCCTCACGAGGCAACTCATGCACCGCCTCACGGGGGTGTGTGTCCACACTATGTTTCCACGGCTGCCTCATCCTGCCTCGCCAGTCATAATGTTTATTGTTATAATGTTTGTTCTTCACCTGCCAGATGTAGGGGTGCTGCTTCAAAATATCAATAAGAAAAAGAGTGTTGCTCCGTGTCCACTCCACGTTGTCATCAACGTTTTCAGCCATGATACTGAGCAGCACGCAGCCTATGTTGCCCCTTTCACGACTAATGAGTCTAGCCTCATGCCCCAAAAATGCCTCTTGCCAGAGTTGCTGGCAGCCGCCTCATGCACCTCCATTTTCTATTGTTTTTCTGAGTCCGGGTGCACGAGTCGCCTCGTGAGGCCTAATGTGGATGCGGCTTAAGTGATGAGCAGTCAAAAAGTTGGTTCGGATATACGTAGTCGCTGAATTTTATAAATTTAACTGAATTGTACTCAAATCTCTTCACACAAGTGCTCCTTCAGAGCTGGGATAAGCTTGGTGGCCCTCCTCTGGGCTTCATTCCAGGGTGTTGTCCTTACAGAGGTACGGTACAATCGCCACTATAACAGAAGGTGAAGGTATGGTAGAGTTGGGGCATACACTATAGCTGCGCATGGCCTTGGTACTCATCTCCCTCACAATGGCCCTTGGGCCTGTCATGGGTAATAACCCATTACCCCAGGACAGGTTACCAGTTTACTTTCCCTAGGTACCTATTTAATGACCAGCCCAAAAGGGAGGATGAACCACTGGATGTGTTGCACACAGACTACCCAAGCCGAGATTCAAACTTGGACCTGTAGATTTATAGTTTGGTGTGCTCAGCACTTCACAACAAAGGCGGATGCAGTAGGTTGGTGACAAATTCGTTCATTCATTTTCAAGTAAAGTCAACTTCTCCATGTGAAAAATAATGCACTTTTTATGCAGAAATCAAAATTGTCTTTGAAATCTTGACTAACTAAACTAATACCCAGGCAGTTACAAAAGCTGAAAATCATTACAACACAAATCATTAGGGAATATTTTAAGATATGAACACAATTAGTATGTAAATGTGTAATTTAAATCCACCACCTCAAAATACCACACATGCCTTCATGTTGTAGTAAAAGGATAAAACTCAATGCTCTTAATCCATTATGATTTTGAAAAGTGCAGACAAGTACACTGCTTAAGGCACATCCTTCCAGCCCAAAGAGTCACACGTAGCTATCAAACTTATGGGCAGGCGTGCCACCAATTTTGTGGCCCAACCAACTTTTCCTGCTATACTTCCTGGTCATGTGGTAGAATGATTGGCGCAGCCAGATGAGTAAACCCACCTCAAAACACCACGAATGCCTTAGGTTATGAATAAGGGGCGTAAATATATGCCCTTTTGAGTTCAATAACATATTCACTGAGTAATGTGAATATAAGAAAAGAGGACCAAGAGGAGGAGGAGGACCTAAGAAGCGACACTATTCAGCGTTACAGGTCAAAAGGAGACTGAGCTTATTGAAAACCATAACCTCCAAACGTTCCCAACTACCAACCATTAATCAGCATGGGTATACCTGTACGTTACCTGCAGGTGTGGGCGGTGGCAGGAAGGAGGAGCCAGCAGGAGGAAGAGGCTGTCCCGTGACCCTGAGTGGACCAGCAGCAGCAGCCTGTCCGTCGCCTCCCTGTGCCTGCCGCCCTGGGTGAGTGGCTGGCTCTGACTCACCCAAACACAGAGATAACTTGCACAAAGGCTGAAACTGCGAGGCGGAGAGGGAGAGACAGGAGAAGAACCGTCCTGGAGCTCAGCCGCCGCGTGACTCAAGGCTAGGGACTGTCACGGCCATTGCCAGATTATCGTACTCAGAGCATTGTATTTACCGAATTTTGACGCCTAACTATTGCCAAGAAACACCAGGAATTAACTATTTTAACGATGAATATATAGAAATCTCGTTATTGGGGCCCAGGAGACAGTTTTGGGGTCGGAAGTTGGTAAATATAAAAGGCTGAATACGACAATCTGGCACCGTTGGGGACTGTTGCTGCGCCTCCCTCGTACTCTGCCTCTTATGTTTGCCGATTTCCACCTAAAAACTGCTTTTATCACCCAAATAACTGCCTTTATATATGGTTATCGTTTAAATGGTTAGTTATTGGTGCTTCTTGGCAACAGTTAAGGCCCAGAAACCGATAAATACGCGGCTTTTGAATACGACAGTCTGGCAACTGTGCTCCCTCCTGGGCCAGGGGGGGGAGTTCTCTTGTAAACAAAGCCAAATGCGTGAAATAGTTAACAAATTCCTAAGTATATCTGCAGAAAAGATACATTTATTTACTTCATGACACGACCTTCAAGAGAAAAAATAGATATCAACGAAAACAGAATGAGAGATAAAGCCCGAGAGGAGACTGTCCCTATTGATTATGATCATTATTTTATTCAATTTATTTGCAATTTAGGATAAATAGGGTGAGATAAACTTTTGAATGCTGCTTTATGATCGAATGGTAAGGGCAGTGTCCCCGTTTTAGTTTTTCAATGACAAAAACACTACATGTTTTGGAGGTTTTTACGCCTCTGAACCGAAAATATGTCCCCGGAATTTTGTCTCAGAAATCTGGTCACCTTATCCAAGGGTGAAACACAGAGCCGTGCCATAGAAAAAAATACACTCTAGAATCCTTGCCTGTATCCATGGGGGTCAGGGGGACCGGACGACCCCCCCATCTGATAAAAGGTCCACATTCTGAGTCCAAACGAAAAACTAGGACCTTTTTGTTGAATTTCTGGAGATATAGAGTATGTTGGATTTTTTGTTATTCTTATTCTATTAATTGCCTGCATACAGCTGAATAAACAGCAGGAAAATGCATCCACAAGGGGAGGGAAGAACAGCTAAGTAAGAGTTGGATTCTCTCGTGCGACAGGGATTCCATTTTCAACACAGGCTCCACACAATCATAATAATGTGAGGGGTGGAAGCGTCTGATATATAGTACCGACCCTCTCCAAGCAAGAGAAAATTTACACAAAGAAAACACGAGTAATAGGATTTGTTTCTACCTTCTATACTCGTGCCTCTGTTTCTCCTATGTGCTGATGATTGCTAATGACCGCCTCTCAGCATTCTCTAGCCTAATTTGACCATGGAGCTATGTCGGTTTTGAGGTCGGTATTCTCAGACACTCCCGCCCCTCATATTAACTACTTAAAAAAGGCCAAAAAGGAGAGCAATCGAGTTTTAATGAGTGTTATTTATAGGTTCATGGTACTGAAGAGCCGTCAGACTACCACCAGGGTCATGAAGCTCCCCATGAAAATGCCCAAAATTCCTACGAAAGCCTTGTTAAATATGTGTGTGTAAGCGCTGAAGTGTTTAAGAATACAACCTATGTTCTTCTGCAGACTCTCTCCATCGACGTATTACCAAATATGGCTACCCATGTCACAACCCTTAGCCACTCAGCGACTCGAGTTCATGAAGCAGTTTCGTTACTTAAGAACTCGAGACAAAGTACTTCTCGAGGTTATTTTCTTTACCGTGGGAAACTTGTCTTGGTTGTCTTCGGTGAAATATAGGTATACTAGCAACACAATTGTCTTCATCAGTAAATATTCTGAGAGTCAAATCCGTAATTCACCCAGGAATCATCCCATAACATTTAGAAAGACTGATTAGATGCATTCGTCCAACTCAAGGAAACAAATTAGACAGAGTATATTTATAGGTTGGCTATAGGCTCCATGTTCTACTTTTATTCAGTGACACGGAGCTACATTTAAGGTGACTCACATATCGTATCCGCATCACTGTTAATGTTAAGGAAGCACATCCTCATGAGTTTAAATATCAAAGGCACAGTAAGGATAGATTTAAATTTTATTAGTGTCACCAATCACTGAAGGAAAGGAGATTGTGGATGTACACTTTTTTCTCTGGTCGTGTTTTGTTGCTGAAATCCAAGGAAGGAGGTTAATACATGCTGGAACAACCGTCCGTGGTAATTCGTGGTTTGTAAAGGAGTCCAGCAGACCTGTGGAGTTACGAAACAACCAACCCCACCATTAGTTGCCCCGGGCGTGGTGAGCTGGGCCAGTGAAGCAGAAGACGAACATTCGATTCACTTAAATGAACCACATGAGGCCTCACTACGCATACTTCCATCGTTGTATCCTCCTAACTACGAAGTTAATTTAAGTAATTAAGTCTAACATATTCCAAAAGATGTCCACACCTATAGCTGATTACATCCATTTCTTAAAACTTTAGTAATAAGTCCCAAATGTGAAAAGTCTTACAAAAAACACTGCATCAATCGAAACACTGTAGCTACAATGCTATTCCTTGGAGACGAGGTGATGTATCCTGTAGGTTATCAGGAGTACGAAGGATGGACATTCCCAAACTGTCTTGTATTTTGGAATGCTGCTCAGCCTACGGGAAGGTGTCGATCACGCAGAGGGACGAGTCAAATGTGAAGATGTTGACGTACCCGCAGCGGCCGAGGTGGTTGGCGCTGGTGTACGGGGCAGTGCCGCCGCCCGTCCCCGAACAGGCAGTCTGCAACACGTCGCTTCATATTATCAAACGTACTGGTCTCCCATTACGACTATTTCCTAAGGCCACAGAGAAGATTAACTGGGTTTTCATAGGTAATTTTCCTGCTGAAGATGCAGAACTCGTGTCAAACTATCATTAGGGTCACAAAACACTCCATGACAATCCTAGCAACTTCTACGAGGCCTTTAATTAACCTGGCAGCTGCGGGGATCATGTTTCTTAAAGGCCCCTCTAAGCGAGAAAAATGAGAAAAAATCATCACTCACACAAACCATTTCATAATATATATCAAGGGATTTGTGATCAGTTTATGCATCATCTATTTTGGGGGGCTTATATCATGGCACAAATTTGGCCCGTCGCTGCTACCGGGTTAAAACAGACGAACGAATATGGGCTTTAGTCTACTGTCATCATCATTATCTGGCATTATTAGTCCACTGCATATAATAGACTTTCCAGCGTTTTCCACTTCTCCCTGTTAGATGTAAGTACACTCCATTCTGCTCCGGTAATGGTTCTAAATCATCTCTCCCTTGTTTGCTTCCACCAGTCAATGGATGTTATAGGGTTACCCAGCATTTTCCCCTCTGTTCCCAGCACCTAACATATGCATATCGCTCTATAGCTTCAAGACATTGATAACGATACTTCTTCATGGGGAACAATAACATGTGTTCGTGGTGTTTATTACCTTTGCTATTACTGGCTCTGATTATATCTTTACACACGAGTTAATAAAGAATACTGAACATTTTTATCTAACTTAAGTGATGAATCCCTCGTAACAATTTGACTACTTGTATCCGGCTGAGGTTTCTTTTTACTCGAAGATTCGTTTATGTCTATCTAACTGTTGCCTCTTCTAGGTGGTCAATGCTTTTTGGATGATTTTCCCTTCTTACCTGTGTGATGTCCCCTTCCCAGACGTCCCCAGCGCTGGTAACGATAGCCTTGATCTCAAACCATCCCTCTTCAGCCTGAGAGCAGTCCAAGCCCATATCGACCATCCAGTAGTGGTCCCCAAAGCTGAAGGGAGATAAATGAATGCGTGTTGGTGATCAAGACGCGGTGTGTGGATGGGTGGTGCACTTCATCGTGGGGAACATGACAATACTACCGTGACTATGCTATTCGCCCTAAGATTCAGCCTTAGGTGAGAACACGTCATATAAGAAGCCCCGCCCTTTATCCTCCTACTAACTCCATCTGAATCTGTGGGAGTGGCTGGTTTGGGACATTAGGGGTGCGGCACACTAGACGTTTAAGTTAGTTTGGTGACGAGCACAGTTACAAACACTGAGAATGGAGCCAGGAATAAGCCCATGAAAGAACGACAGCAAAAAAATAACTCGTAGTAGTACTCTTCTTGGCTTCTAGGAGTACAAGACCACAAACGAAGAGGCTGGAAAAGGAGGTAAGAAAATAACTGAAGATTTTGCGCAAACTTTTACCTCATGAAGATTAGTTAGTGTTAGGGGTTGGTGTGACGGCTCGAGGACTAATGTGGGTTTGAATGGGGGTGAATAGAATCTAACTGCTTCCATTTTCTCGTGGAGTGTTATGGTAAGGGAGGACAGACCAAGGGCTAAACAAAAAGTATATTAAAAACACCTACACCACGTTGCACCCACACAGTTATGCAATATGAATGAAAATGCCAAGAAGGGAACTATCTTATTTAACTCCACAGATATCTAGAAATAACCCTCTTGGAAGGTTTTCAGATGTATAGAAAGAACAGTAGAAAGAAGGCTGCGGATAGTACAAATGTATAATTAACACCAAACATCTCACTACAGCCAGATACTAATGTGTTCAGCTCTTGGAAGGCGGGACTGAGGACGTTGTTGGTAGATTGAAGTTGTATAGAAAGAGTAGTAGAAAGAAAGTTGGGGGTGAGAAAACACTTCAAACCTCTCAATATACCCAGATACTCACGTGTTCAGCTCTTGGAAGGCGGGACTGAGGACGTTGTTGGTAGTCCAGGCCAGAGGTGTGCCCGAAGCTAACAGGCCGTTGTAGTTGCCCTGGCCTGCCTGGGCGCCCATCCAGTCCAGGCGGGTGTCCCCAACGCGCCAGGAGTTGTACGATTCGTAGTGACTGATTGTCCCTAAAGAGTGAGTGATCATGTCGATGGCACACGGGTCCGTCTCAGCGTCATCGGTACAGCCTGCGGGGATAAAAATGTAGATAGATAGTTAAATATAGACAGATGGATATGTAGATAGATGCAGATAGGTACTGACAGATTGTGATAGATAGTGAGAGTTGGAAATGAAGATAGATGTCAAGAAAGGAGTACGGAGAAATAACTACAGTGGACAGCGACACCAAACACCATAAATTGTAACGATTCAAAAAATGGCTCTAGTAAAACTTTAAAGAAACGAGGAGAAAGGAGCACGGGGGGAAGTACCGGGGAAGGCTGGGAGGACTTACCTGGCCGCTGGGCGCTGTCGATGCCGCCCCGAATAAACAAATCTTGTCCACTTTCGGTCTCTTTAAACAAGAAAACGACGGTGCGGTTGAGGCTTGCAGCTCGCGCCACTCCGAGCCATGCCACCGCCAGCAGCACCAACACACTGCAAAGACCAACCATCCAGGATACTCTCAAACTTTCCGACGCCTTAGTATAGCCTATCTATCTAAAGAGGCTCTCGTAGAAGTTGCAGGGATTGCCATGGCCAGGTGGTTTGATATCGCTGGTGGTGATTTTTTAACATTTCTACGCCATGAACAGCTAAAAGACTCTTGAGAACACAATGCATCTTCTATATGGCCTCCAAAATTTATCGTATCAAGAGCCCGAAACGGTTGAGACTGCGAGCCCTGGTACTCGGACGCTTTCGGCTCTCACAACAAGTATTTTCAAAGGCTACAGAGGAGATTAGTCGGGTTTTCTGGAGCGTTCTTCACATTCATGGTGCAGAAGCCTTGTCAAACTATCACTTAGCTCCTAAAACTACCCATGCTAACACTCACAACCTCGACGAAAGCTATATCATATGTGGGCGCTGTTGGAGTTCAGGTTCAGTGCCATCTTTCAGCCACTTCCTCCTCTCATATCAAGTATTTCTCAAGGCCAAAAGGGAGATTAAAAGGATCCCCATGGGTGTTTTCTTCACGTTCATGGTACAGAAGCTTTGCCAAACTACCAGAGGGTCATCAAACTACGTTCCATGGCAATGCACAACTCTTACGTAAGCTTTGTCAAGGGTGTGTGCTCCGAGGCCGAATATGGCCCCTCGTTTGGTTCTAGACTCCGACAGCCACTTTTTTACAATACTCTATTTACAAGTCCATCGGCATAAACATTTCTAAAGCTGCTGTTGCTCAAAAAATGCCGTACGCCTATGTATCTCTTATATTTCCTGTTCCTTATACCTTTGCTGTGTGTCTCCCAGCCAAGAGGTGAACAAGACCGTGGTGTTATAAGTCAGTTCAAATGGGGAGACTATGGAGCGTACAGAAGTGCAAAACTACTCGAGGGGTGAAACTTAACTATTGAATCAGGCTCAGTAACACTCACCTGAGGAGCGAGCTTCCTCCCATGATGAGTGGGTTCTGGCGGGCGGGTTGACGACTCGCACGCTTATACAAGCAGAAGCAGCAGCAACAGCAAGGTACGGAGGGGAGGGGGGGGAGGGAGGTCGTTCAGCAGTGACACAGCTGACGAAGGAAATTGACCTCGTATATTGTTCGGAACTCGAGTTTTCTCAAGTTTAATGCATTACGGCGAACGAAATGTCTACATATAAAAAATCAGTATATAGCAATAACAACAACAACAACAAAGAGGACGACATGTACCAGAGCAGTCTGTCCGTCGTCAGCGGTGGTCTGATGCCATGCAATCGATGTCTGCTCTGAGCGGCTGGCCAACAGGTAAATATGAGGAACTAATCTGTATTGGCATTTATATGTATCGTTGCTGCACTTGATAAAACATATGTGTCTAATATTTCACAAACAAATCAATCACATTGTCTGTGTCAGGCCAGCGCGGCGGGGCAGGTGGCACCAAGGCCGCCAGATAACCGTGGGAGCGGGCGCACTCCCGGATGCTTCTCGAAAACAACACTACTGAATTCAGTTTGTCATTGACCCTACATGGAAATGGCTATTATTCTTATTTTTTTCATTGATGGGAATATCTTTCACAGGATAATTGCAGTTGTATAATGGCGTTCATCCTTTATTTCACCATTCGTGTGTAGCTATCCAACACAATCGCCTTTTCTCATACTCTGCAAAACATTTATTGCTATATAACTTTCCTGTTCCGTCCTTCCTATTCACATCTTTCATCTTGCCTGTTGTGATTTAAAGAGAGGAAACTTAAAAAGGAAACGTTTTTACCGTATAGAAAAGGAAACACATGGCCTACTACATTACTATGGTTTTCGACTCCAGTTGGTCACAGCTGGTGAAATAAACACGGACTTTCCTGCAGACTTTATTGTAATGGACGAGATTGTCACTTAGGGGAAAGCGTCAATGATGCAGTTGGACGAGTCAAAAACGAAGGCGTTGACGAAGCCGCAGCGACCCAGATGGTTGGCGCTGGTGTAGTGGGCACTGCCGCCAGCCGTCCCCGAGCAGGGCCCCGTCTGCAACATGGTCTAACGTTAGCACACCGACAATAAAAGATAGAGCTCTTTGTGTACCTTCATATAAAAAACGGCGTTGCATAGGGGACAGTTCGTAAACGCATACACATACCGCCTCCTTATATTCTACACTCCTACAATATAAGTGCGTAAAAAAAATGCAATTTTTCGTAGAACGTGAGTGCTGACTCCTTGCTTCTTGCGTGTTGCCAGACGTGAATGCGAGACTGTTGTTGTTTTCAGTCTGGTGTGTAAACATTAATGGAGAAAAGGGAAAACAAAACATCTCTTGCATACTTTACATCATGAGGATCAAGAAATTCATGTAACCTATTATTATTAAATGTGTATGTGTGTGTGAGGGTGGGGCGGGGGGGGATGAGAGAGAGAGAGAGAGAGAGAGAGAGAGAGAGAGAGAGAGAGAGAGAGAGATCCGAAGTGCAGTGGTTAGCAAACTCGCCTCAAAACCTAGAGTTCAAGGGTTCGATTCCTGTCTACCCAGCCGTGAATGGGTTCGGGTGTCATTCGGGGTTAGTGGTCTACTTCGTGGGTGGGTGTGGGTGTGATGTAACGTTCCAGCCATACCCAAAGTCTCGTCATTTGATCATCAAGATCATTTGGGGAAGTTACTGGCTGGGGGCCACGAGTCCAGCGCGTTGTCAGACCTTGGTAAATTTTAGTTCTTCACACGCTCGCAAGGTGTGGTTGGGCGAAGCGGAGTGGGGCGCGGCGGGACGCCTTTGGGGCAAACGACACTCGCGCTCAGCTAACGTAATCGTACCGGCGGCTTCTTGTTGGCGCCTAACTTCTACAGGACGCCTGTCTCCTAGTAGGCGGCGCCACCCAGAAAAGGGTCAAAATGGATCGGTTAAATCACTGCTGCCAACCACTACAGTAGCTATAGCTCCGTCACTATCTTTACCATTGTTACAGTTTATTATATTGATATGTAATAAGGTATCTTGACTGGTGTCTCCCTGTCACCTAGTTCACTCTCCCTTCCTACCTGGCTGATGTCCCCCTCCCAGCCGTTTCCAGCGTTGGTGAGGTAAGCTTTCACCTCGAACCATCCGTCCTCCGTCTGGGAGCAGTCCATGTCCATGTCAACCATCCAGTAGTGGTCGCCATACCTGAAGAGCGAGAGAGCGAGAGAGAAGGAGAGAGAAAGGATGAAAAAGTAATGGGAATTATTATTGAAATATAAATGTTCTACATAGGATGAGCCACGTTGATGTATTACATAAGAACAGAGAGAGACTGCAGCAGGCCAATTGGCCTACACAAGGCAGCTCCAGACCCTCCCCCCACTACTACCACCTGTCATCCTCGTCCATGGATCTATCAAGTCTACTCTTAAAACAAGCTATGGTCCCTGCACTCTCTATGTGATTGCTGAGTCTATTCCATTTCCTCACCACCCTATTACTAAACCAATGCCTGCCTATTTCCCGTCTAAATCTATCTTTCAGTAGTAAGTAGTAATAGTACAATCTCTACCTTTATCTTATCAGTACTTAATAGTGTACCTAAGTATATAGTCTTTTCACAACAAACTCATCATAAAAATCTCTTGTACCGTGTCATCCTCTTTTGGTTTTTGTGAAGAGCTTTATCATTTTATTATACTTAGTTTTTACCACGAACAGCTATACTGATCTTACCACCACCATCACCCTCACTACTACTACTACTACTACTACTACTTCTAGAATGGCTTTGAAAGCACAACTATAATCAATTAAATATTAAACATTTTATGATGATGGGGTATTTACGTGTTCAAGTCCTGATAGCCGGCGTTTCCAGAGTTGCTGGAGGTCCAGGCCAGGGGTGTGCCTGAGGCTTCCTGGCTGTTGTAGGTGCCCTGCCCTGTCTCGGCGCCCATCCAGTCCAGGCGGGTGTCCCCATCGCGCCACGCGTTGTACTTGTCGTAGTGGCTGCTCGTCCCCAGGGAGTTGGTGGTGATGTCGATGGCACACGGGTCCGTCGCGGCGTCTTGGGTACAGCCTGCGGGAGAAACCTTGCCATGAACCAACTGAGGCGTTCACTGATACAACAAGTCTTTAGCAACGAGGCTGTCTGTAATGCTGCAAGCCCCTAAAATTATTGCTTTATATAAATGTTTTTATTGTGGTTTTTATTCAGACAACTAGTACTGGCATATAATACTGAGCACAATCATTAATTAAGTCAATGTGTATTATAGCTGCACGAGGGATAGTAAATATTTCGATAGAGTGGACGCCATCCTCTGTTTTGGAGGAAAATGTCATTGTAGATTACGTTTTAATTTTCCTACATTGCTCGTAACACGGAAGCAAAAGAAGATCAAAATTCTTCAGCGACAAAATATCCTTGTGATGTATAGAAGCCACTTATGCAGGAATATTTCTGCATGAGCCATATTCTGCTGTGAATGCCAAATTTATTGAAATTCTATAATAATAATATACGGAACTAAAAGTTTACTGAAAGCTATATTTAGCAAGAGCCAGCTAAGTTTTGATTGAGTGATGAGAAGCTTGCTGAAGATAATAGCTCCTAATGTCCACAAAGGTCAGTGCGAGCCTCTGCCTTGAGATGCATCGTGTCCTACTTTTGGAGAGGGACGCTAATTTTTTTATCGTTATTAGGTCGTAACAATAGTATATGGAATGGGTTGGTCTCTCCAGTGCTTTACAGCAAAGTTAAACAGAGTAAATAATCAAGAGACATAAAAGAGATACAAAAACACACAAAAAATAATAAAGGGTGGAGGTACTCACCAGGCCGCTGGGAGCCGTCAATGCCACCTCGCACAAACAGATCTTGGCCGTCGTTTGTCTGTTTGTACATGAAGACGACGGTGCGGTGGATGCCCTCCGTGATGCTGGGCTCCGTCGGCCCCTGAGTGGTGGTGGTCGTGGTCGTCGTGCGGTCTGCGGAAGGGAAAGGCACTCGCCATGTTTTAACGATTAATTGATTAATTAAACTGTTAAAAAAATACAACAAAGAAGAAAGGCTGCGTTTGCCTTTCCATCAGTATTCTCTTCATTTAGAACTTTCTCTGATTGATTGTGTGACCACTTTTCTCTCTACATTTCTTACAGAAACATACATACATGTCCATAACTAACCTGGTTCAGGTGTGGCAGTAACAACAGGCGGTTCGGAGCAGTCGCAGCCCACGCAGATGGCAAAGACGGGCTCCTCCTCGTTGGTGATGGATATCTCGACGGTGCCGTCACTGCCGACGGTCACACTCTGGCAGGACACCACGTCCTCGTACGTTCCGGCGGGCATGCCCGTTTGGAAGGTCTATAAATGTTGTTTGTGTAAATAGATTACCAGGAAACTTTTTATACAATATTACCATCACGTCCATCAAGAGGAGCCCTTCATCAGCTCCCCACCACACACACCTGAGTGACGGTGCCGTACTTGACCATCGCGAAGAAGCCCTTGTCGCCCCTCGAGAAGGCCACCACGTTGCCGTCGCTGTAGTAGTTCTCCCACCAGTCAGAGTCCGCCACGGCGTTCCGGAACCGCACCTGAGAAACACCCATTAATTGTACATCGCTCTCAGAATTTAAATGGTGAATGATAAAAATGTTACTATTATACTATGTTTTTCAGAAATAAAATGAAAATACTGTATGTAGTAGTTGGGTCACACCATTTTGTAGATGGAGAGCCAACGATGCTCGCAGACCCAGCCCCCGTCACACTGGTTGTCACTGTTGACCACCACGCTGGCCGTGCTGGGGCGACACACGGAAGTAAGTCACCATTCAGCTTGAGATCACATGCAGACTTATTCCATTTACACTCCGTAAAGACTCTGTTGCACCAGACCGCAAGCACGCCTGATATCTATGCATCACAGCGCCTTACCTGTAGTCTGACAGGTGCGGGGGCCCGGCGTCGGAGTCCTCACCGAAGTCGTAGGACGACATGATGCGCGTGAAGCCGTAGGGCTGTGCCAGGGTGAAGGCCACGCCCAGCCGGTAGTCCTTGGGGTACTTGTGTGTGAGAGTATCTCCTGCAGAGGGATGCAGGCGTGAGAAGGGGCAGGCATGGACGGCGATGCAGCAAAAGCAACGAAACAAGAGAAAAAAACTTCATACATTGCATCACGTATTCATTCAGATATGCACAATTTTCATAAAATAATAACGACAAATAAATCCCACTCTGCATACACCCACCTGCTCCACCGTGTCCGCGCTGGTTGTCGTGGTTGTCAACAAACACGAAGGCCTTGTCGGAGTCGGCCATGCCCCAGCCGGGGTCGTACACGCCTTGTAGCTGCCCGGGGTCCTGGATGCCCCACGCGATCTTCTGCGAGTACCGGAACTCCGTCATACGGCCTGCGACCAAGCGAGACTGTGAGTGACCTACACTAACTGACAGGCTGACCCATGTGACCTCTAACTGAGGGCTTCACGCATGGAGGTATTAAGGCTTCACGTCTCTCACTGACCCCTGCTTCTGACTGATGACTATACGCCCGTATCTGAAGACCTACACCCCTGACTAACCTAGGCCGTAGTACTCCTGCACCGTGACAGCGCCGTCGTTCCTGTCGATGACCTCGTGATAGAAGAAGGGACGAGTGCCGGCGGGGAAGCCCTGGTCGGTGTTGAGGTCGCTGGTCAATGTCATCATGGCCTCCAGGTCCTGTGTGATGGTGGCATTAGCACGGCTTCAAGATAACAGTTTAGAGACAGTTTTTCTTTCCCAAACGGCTGGTCACTAACTGACACGCTTGAGAACCAAGACATGTATGACTGGCCCTCAAGATTCTCCTTATTCTTTTGCACTCATGTTTTTTAATATAGAGAACATATACTACCTCAGTCCACATGTGCTTGGCAGCGTCAACCCTGAAGCCGGCGACGCCAATGTCCACGAGCCTACTGAAGTACTCGCCCACTCGCTCCCTCACGTAGTCGGTGGCGCCGTACAGGTCCGTCAGCCCCACCAGGTAGCAGTTGCGCACGTTGTAAGGGTCACCGTAGTTATTGACCATGCCTGTAAGGATAAGACGAAGCGCATGAGGAAATATTTGGGTCTATTGCGCTTCATGATTGTGAAGAGTGAAGGTTGTCCAGACGTATCAGAATTTGCATATAGGCTTACCATCGCCTGAAGGGCATATGTCCTTGGGTGTGAAGTGCTCCTCGGTGTAGGGGACTCCAGGGAAGTTCAGCGGCTCAGTCTCAAAGCTGGTGCCCGCCGAGCCCACGCCCTGGCGACCCAACCCCGCCATGTGATTCACGACCGCATCGGCGAAGATCCTTTTAGACGTAGAGACGAGATAAACAAAATAACTACGATTTCTTTTACCCTAAAACAAGGAGTATTTCTTATGACTTAAAGACAAGATATTGATTGGATTTCCTGAGATAAGGTATGCTCAATGATCTCTCTAATGAAAACATTATCTCTGATAATATATATTTCTAATTTTCAACTCTGACACCCGTACCATTACCACGCTTAGAACACACACACACACGACTCCACCCACTCGCCCCTCCCTTGCACACACCTGACTCCCACGGCGTTGCAGCGGTGGACCATGTCGATGAACTCCTCCTCGGTGCCGGAGCGCGAGGTCAGCTTGTAGGAGACGGGCTGGTATCGCTGCCACCACGGGTACGGATAGTCCGACGTGATGACCGCGTGCTCGTTAGGCGGCGAGAGCTGACGAGGCATAACATTCAAGATTTTAGCATCGCCGCAGGAATTAAAGGATATGAATATATCAACACGCTGACCTGTTTCCTGAGTTACGAGCGTATTGCTTACCTGGACACCGCAGAAGCCGGCCTGAGCTAGGAAACGTTCACATTCTAGGGCGATGTCGGTCCACTTCCACTCGAAGAGGTGAACGATGACCGTCTTCCCGTCGCAGGCGGGGTTCTCGTAGCCCACGGTCTGGGCCGCCGCAGCAGCCCACAGCCCCACCAGCACCACCACGCTGTAGACATGCGGTAACCCATGAAATTTACACAAGACGCTCAAAAGCCTGCCCACGATATGAATTCTTACTATAAATGTTATGCAGCCATGACTAAATAATCAACACCTCCAAACAGAGCCATCAAATTATATCAGAAGCAAAATGAAGGTTACAATATAGCTTTCACTTTCAGATTCGAAATAAAGTTTCATGAGTGCAAACATTTCATTATTTCATGATAAACCGCAAATATGTTCTTGTTAGGTACAATGAGAGGTTGAGTGGCCGTGATCACAGTCATCTCTCAACTGAGAACGTCCCACCACAGAGTGCAAGCCTCGTTCAACTTTTTCAGCTCTTTCCTTTCTCTTTTCAGAGTATATGTCTTGAAGGAAAGATTAGATGAAAAAATCTATACATAATGTACATAATATCCTTAGTCTTTTATACATACAGAAAAAGATTGTCTGATAGCTCATATTGTCCGTGTTCATGCACCCAGGCAGCGTCACGGCCACACGGGCAGGAAACTCACCTATATTTCCAATGGGTTTTGATTGGGTTGTGACTCCCATGTAACAGAAGACGTTTCTAGCAGCGAATCGTGTTTGGCTACTTCCGTAGATAAAATATCTATTGACTTCCAGGGCTGTGGGTGAGAAATCTACTACAATACAGCTAGCTCCGTGGGGGCGCCCCTGCATGTGGTGACCGCAAGCCTGTGTTCTCACCTCGTCTCGTTCTTCTTAATTTACTATACCTATTATTTTCACAGGAGTGATTAAGCTTGCATGTCCCATATTTTATTACAGCTTATCATATACTTTTGACACTACCGATCCACCAATTATTCTTTTGAAGTTTATAACCGTGACCTTGATAGATAATTTCCATATTTTTTTCTTCCCCAGTTACATGGATCACGGTTACCTCTTCCTATTTACTACTTCCAGTGTAGGTACCGGGAAACCATCTTAGGGGCGATATGGTAAGCAGAACGACTGCGGCTGTTACCACTGTTTTAGTAATGTCACTACGCTTTGTTGTGTGGCGGGAGTGCGAACACGCAATACTCACCTGAGAAGAGAGCGTTCCCCCATGGCGAGTGGCTTCTGGTGTGCTGGGCGGCGGTTCCTGCGTATATATCTATAGACAGACGAAACAGCAGGCTGTGGAAGCTGGGAGTTATCGTACAGCAGTTACACAACTGACAACAATATACCGCATGATGTATTAAGGAAGGTCCCGCTCGTTAATAATAAGTCATGTAACGTTCACTGGAGGCTAGCGCTGACCTATATTTTAACTGCTTGTGGGCACATGTGCACAGGAGGTGACAAAGCAGTATGGTCTCATGCGTTCATTTTCTCCCTTTGTAATAATTGTACGTAGGGAGTCACGAGTGTTTGTAGTAAAGTTTAATATCGTGTCCTTGGCAGCTAGATTGGACTGGACACGTGTGGATAACATTTTATTTTCCTGTAAACACTTTCATAAAATCATTGTTAGTTCTGAAAGATAAGTGCGTGCCCACCTGCTTGAGAAGGAACAGGTGCCATCTACGTCACCTTTAGCTATTGCATTCATGCATTCATATATAAAAAATGATTAGAGAAAAAGTCAGTTATATTCTTTAGGCAGCAGCCCGGCCAGAATTAATGAATGCCCCCAAGTGACAGTTCTGCCGCGTAACGCAGTGGACTAAACTTGTGCCGCCGCCGCGCCGCACCTGCATTGTCGCGCTAACACCCCATCACATTTCCTGCTATACTAACCGCAATGACCATGCGCTCCGACTTAACTTTTTTTTTTCACGGAGTCTTTTTGCAAATATAGGACTTTTTACTTCTATTCAACCGCCCCATAAAAACAGGGATGGGGAAGGAATGAAAAGCAAAGGAAACAATAGACCAAGAACAGATGCCTTGACCCAAAAGAGAATAAACAGAGTGGAGGCTTAAAGAACCTTCCATGCACTCGTCATCGAAGCATCATCATTCCCAGCGGGTCGACGACTAGGAACAGTGTAATAACGAAAGATGGTGTCCATATCCGCAGAGTTGCAAGAGTGAAGCAGGTGGCACCAAGGCCGTCAGATAACCGTGGGAAGCACCATCGTCCTGCCGGTGTTGTGTTGCATACATGGTGTGCTTGGGTTTTTCTTGTCCCTATCCGTAAATACGTAAAACTGCCCTTATTTAAAACGGCACTGCTGTAATATAGAATTTAATGAAAACCTAATTTGAGGAAAATATACAATCATTATAAGGATCAGTCAGTGGCCTGCAAACTGTTAGGTCTTATTATCACAGAGGACTTGTGATGCACGGAGGTAAATACTTGGTGGCAAGCTTCTTTTCACACATGCAAGTTTTCAAGCAACCATAGCCAAATACATGCAAATAAAGTACACAATTCTGGGGAGGAACGCAAAGTAAAAATAGTAATGAAAATAATGCACATAAAAATAACTGACATACAACTACACAAAAGTAATTATAGATAAAAAAAAATAGTAGGCAGATATTAATGTACACACAAAAAAATATTCAAACATTACAGACACAGAAAAATAAGTCACAAAAAAGTAATACATTGAAAAAATAGCAAAAAAAAAGGTGAAAATAATAAAAATATGACAAAGCAGAGGAGGCAGAGGAAAAATGGATAGGATAAAGCAGACTAGGAGGAACATGGCCTTAGGGAGGGAGAGGAAACCATAAGGAAGAAGGTAAGGTAAAAGTTGGGGCATAGACAGCAAAAGGAAGACTTAATATACTGAAATAAATAAATGAATAAAAATAAGAAAGACATTAAGGAGAATCAAAAGCACATAATGAAAGCTAAAACAGAGAGTAAGACAAATAAGGAGACATTGAAGAAACAGGGGGAGAGGAAAGACAAAGGAAGGAAGAATGCTGTTGAGTTATATGAATGATGTGTGTGTGTGTGTGTGTGTGTGTGTGTGTGTGATGCTAAAAACAAAATCATGTCTATGTAAGTGCCAGATGCCAGTAAATGAGGATAACAATAAAGAAAACAACACAAACAAGCACACAATTAATTTTGAGGGAAAAGATGTGAGAACCGAACTTGTTTGCATTCACACTTACACTACCACCACTATTAACCTACTCATTTTTTTTGTTTTGTTATGAAGCTCAAACTCTGCATCTTAACTGCACACCTCACACCCTACACCTCATACCCTGCACCTCACACCCTACACCTTATACCCTGCCCCTCACACCCTACACCTTATACCCTGCCCCTCACACCCTACACCTTATACCCTGCACCTCACCCCCTACACCTTATACCCTGCCCCTCACACCCTACACCTTATACCCTGCCCCTCACACCATACACCTCATACCCTGCACCTTATACCCTTCCCCTCACACCCTTCTCTTCACACCTTTTGCGCCCCTCAGAAAAATAGTATATACCTGTGGTGCCCTCTATAAATGGCTTTGGCTTACTAAGTGCCCACACATTTTTACCTTTTGTTCTACCACTGTCTTTCTGAATTTTCAAATTACCAAAACACTTCTGATTCTAGCTTCAATAAATCATGTTTTTGTAAAGTTCACCAACCATGGGATTTTTATCAGATCATTTTGAACCAGCGAGGAATGTAGAATGATTGTGAGTCAGCAGACAAATTTGTAGAAAACCTTTAAGCAGACTATCAATGCATATCACCCTTATCTACTTTACAGTAAAGTATAAATCAAACATCACTGTTAATGAAAAGTTTATATTGCTTTATTTTGCAGTAAGCAGCATTCCTTTCAAATGTGAAAAAACGTAATACTTATTAGAAGGGTAGTCATGGTACATAAAATTTAAGTTGTGAGAGGATAACATTAGACTTGATGACTGTGTGTCACCATTTCACCTGGTTAAAATTATCATTACCATTGTAATACAAAAAATTCTTCTGAAGAACTCGGATGTTTATTTCTGACTGACTTCTGTGGCATGGATATTTTCTTTGATCTTTTTCATTAAAAAATCACCCACATTATTTGCTATTTCACATCCAAAGAGTGGAAGGCGGAGTGAAAAAATCATAAGACAGAAAAAGACCAGCCACTGAGGTGGATCACAGAGTTATTTACATTCAACATTTTCACCCCATTACATAATAGTATTTCATATTTTTTCATTTTTTTACTATTAATATGACCCAAATGGAGTGTTGTCCGAAAGGCTAGCACTGCAGCATGTACAGATGATCTGCAATGAAATGTGCCCATTTTTATCTGCAGCAGCACCACAAAATCACAAGGGCACCTCACATGCACCACAAAGATGGACATTTTAAAAGCAAATGATCACTACACAATACTATTTCTATTATTTGCTGTTTTTCAATAGAATATATTTCTATGAACAATTGTTGATAAAACACACAAAAGAGCATTGATATAAAAATTATAAGCCATTTCTACTATGGATTCTTGTAATACAGCAGCAAAAGAAGTGAAGTTCTGAAGATGAATGACTTAGAAAGTCAAAGTTAAATGAACTGTTGTGCAAAGAACAAGTAACAACAAATAGAATAATAATGATATTATGGGAGTGCCAGCAACACCACACCTGCCATGTGTACTTTACTATTTATTTTAACCTCATGATAATGTAATCCACAAATGTTTCCTATTTTTGCTCCATTCATGAAGTTAATGATGAGAAGTGTCATTGCAAATCTGACAAAATTAAATCTGACACAAATTTTGCAACTGAGATGACACTAGAATGAAGTCAAGCAAAGGATCCACAGGAAAGTCATCCCAGCACAAGGCAATCAAGGAAACTCACAGCGGTGTACTGTTCCTTCAATGTTAATGAAAATAGGGCTAATGGTAGATTTAGTGTTATATATATAAACTTCATGCTTACCACTTATTAATATATTATCTAACATATTGCTAACTTAGCAATGAAGTGACTACATAATCATCATCACAGATGACAACCCCTTCCCCAATGCCAGGCAAGGCAGGGGCCAGAGACTCAAGAAACATTATACTCAGAAGAGAAAACCTCCCACTGAATAAGCAACCTTGCAGCTCCCCTCACACACACACACACACACACACACACACACACACACATTGGAAGTGTGTATATATGTATATATATATATATATATATATATATATATATATATATAATTTATTGACATTCCATACAGTAAACTAGTCAGTCTACTTTGCATACCTAGGCATGCCAGACCCTGGAGAGGCACACAATTAATATTTCCGAGTCTTTGACTTTTTATAGGGAGAAGTCAGGAAAGGGTAAGAGATTCCCATACCCAAACCTCAGCCTCTTGTGTTGTGCATACAAGCAAATGAGGAGGAATCTTGCACCACACATGTGGTGGGCGAAGGAGCCTCCTCTCCCCAACGCCAATATAAACATATAAAAAAATATATATATCCATTTCGTAGATGTGCTGATTGACTCCATACACATATAAAAATAAAGGCAAGAGTACTTTGAGAAATTCTCTATTCTATTAACAGCTTCGCTAAAAAGGTTTCATTGAATCATATGATTCTGGATTCTGCCATGCATTAACATGAGAAGGCTGCATTTTTAACTTAATAAAAATTCTTGAGTCCTCTTCTTGTTCCTCATAGACTGAACACTATATTTACTTAGAACCAAAACCTCTAGTCATCAGATATTAGTCTCTCTATAATGACTTAAACGCCTAATCCATATGTTATCTTTTGTTCCAGCCAATTGTGACATCTTCTCCATCAGTAATTAAGCTGCATAAAACAGTTCCTCTTTGTGCAACAACTTTTCATGACCATGTGCAATAAACATCTTAGACCTTAATTACAATTCCTCTGCAGTCACTTTGCATTATCATGTCTCTGATGAGGATCAAGTATTCTACATGAATGTTGTTACAGCAACAATCCATTAATCCAGTCACTCATAGTATGGCGAGCCCAATTACACTTTTTTTTGTGTGTGTATCCAGCCAGAGATAATCTGTGCCTCCTGATGCTCCATTCTTCCCCTTGGATGGATGGTAGATGTGAGCTGGATTGAAACTTCAAACTAAGCATGCTGCCTCTGACTGAACACAGGACAGATGGGAGGGGTTAGAAAAGGAGGGAGGGACAGTGGAAGGGACGAGAGAGAGAGGAAGGTCAGGAGGGAGTGAGTGGGGAAGAATATGAGAGGGAGGGACAGAGGAAGGAACAAGGGAGAGATGGAGGTCAGGAGGGAGAGGGAGCGGGAAGGAGTATGGGAGAAGGGTGGGATGGAGAAAGGAAGGGTTGTAGTATAGGATCATTACTTTATAAAACAAGCTGATCAATTTCAAAGCATGCTTTGATTCACTTTTTTCAAGACAACAAATTATGTCACCAACACAATGTATACTTCATTACTGTACATACTGTACTGTTACTGCACCCAGTCAAAGGCAGCTTGCCCTACATAAACATTCAATCCAGCTTACCATAACGAATACAAAAACAGTATATGTTTATCAAAGATTTTCTGCTTAGAATATGGTATCCTTTTGTGTCTCAAGATATGACATGTGCTTGGTAACACCTGGTTGGCCTGGACAAACTCACATCCTGCATTTCATTCCAACTTCCTTCCTGGCTTTTTTCTCCTCTCTTACCTTCCTTAACACTCAGATCTATTAACATGAGGGGTGAGAGGGGAGCAGCCTCAGCTGACATCTGCTCTTCAGCTCATGGAAAAACATGATCCTCATCCTTCCTTTCCTTATCACACAGATCCAATGTGGGAAATATAAGCCATTTCTATTATAGATTCTTGTAATAATGCAGCAAGAGAAGCCTAGGAATTCAGAACACTGTACAGTAATTCATCAGCAGCTAGGGAACAGATGAAAACTTAAAAATGTAGGTGTAGTCCTATCTAATTGTCCACACCTGTGGCCCATCCACAACACCAACACCTCCAATAACTCAGCCAAAGGTTGGTCCCCTGCAAACTGGATTTATGGACTTTTACTGCACTAGTAATACATACATTCTTTGTCTAGCCCATGATCCAAACCCAGAAGCTCATGGTTGTGAAGTGTTGTAGCCACTCCATCAACAGGGCCACCAAGTATAACATAAATGTCACATGACGCCTGAGATCCTCCTCCGAAATTACATTATTTTGGTTGCACAAATTTTCATCTGTAGTGAAGTTCAAAAGGAATCCTTGGACACTGTGACACATAAGAGTGTTTAAAGCCAATTTGCTAGGACGAATGAAACGCTACTTCTGAGTTTGAATTTATGGCAAATGTCTGCCTATTATATACCATTCCAATACTGTCTAAAACATGCAGAAAAGTCGAATTACATGAAACCTATAAGAATAATCACTTAAAATCAATATCCACCCTTATATCATGAATCTCCCTTAGTTGTTTGTTATGCTCTATAAGTAATATAATCTTTCCCTTTTTAAAAATCCAAAATAATGTAATGTATAAAAAGAAATTGAAGAACATTAATTAATATATCAACAAAATCTTCACTACAGATATAATTAAAACAGATAATTCTCTGAATATCTTGCTTTTCAGATTGCGTTACTAATAAAATTATTTATAAAATACTACAATTTGTGGACGCAGCCTGATTGTGTCTCAGACTCCCTGACAACCCTACCAACCTTACAAACCCTGGAGGGCGGCAGACACGGGAGGCCAACTAGGGTCTGCCTCCATGTCCTGCAGGACCAGCTTGTACTTGTTTTTAGGCTCCCTCTTGCAGGTCACCCACTGGAAGCACCTTTTCAATACTCTGCTGTTGGCCAAACGCTTGGAGAAGAAAAATATTATAAAGATTAAATTAACATTATTGGGTATATCAACAATTTAGATATTTTTTTCCATTCAAAACTGATGAGACAATGCAGTAAAACATGTATTTAATAGCACACCTCAGTGCTGTAGGAGAGGACCATGTGTGTGGCCACCATTAGGAGCAGAGCAACTCGGAACATCATGTGTTTGTCTGTCTCATGGTAGAGCCCCATGAAGTCCATCAGCCAGGACCACGGAGACATGACCATCAGCAGATTGGCTGTCCCAAGCACCAGGAGTGCCACTGCCAGCCATACTGATCAAGAAATACAACAAAAGTTAGTAAGGATGAAACATTCATGAGAAAACTGTAATTGTAATTTATTGAGTTTAAATGACTTTTATTTGAATATCAACTTTTATTAATATTAACTCTTATTTCAAAACATCTAACTGATGAAAAGAAAGTATAGAGCATGGCAGTGTACCTAAGGCTATCATGCACAGCTCCCTTCATATTCCTCATTTATAACACACTATAGTACTAAGCTTTCCAGTCACAACTCTCATCCTTGACAAACAATAATAACATTATATCCTTGCAACTGCTCCATTCAATAATGCTTCCTTTCCATTTATACATTGAGGCAATTATAGTTTTCTTCCATTCCCTATCACTACAGCTTCTTTCCATGCTAGCTGGTATGACAAAGCCATCCATTCTGTTCAGCACATTTGATGCTACTCCAGCTACGTCTGGAGCTTTGGCCACTCTCAACCTCTCTGATATACTCTTTAACTGTTCCTCCAGATTCATCACAGTCCAGATGAACTTCTCCTTCCTGTCTCTATTTCCATAAATGTCACAATTGCTTCCCCTTCAATTTCCTCCTTCATTAAACCCTTAGCATACCCTCTCCATCTCTACATAATTACTCAATTTTCTCTCAAGCATGTCATCATTCCCTTTAATTTTTCCGACACCAAATGGAATTTTAAACAACATATTGCATCATTAAAAGACAGATTTATCGTTAACATGGCAAGTGCTTTTACACCATTTGTGATTAGCGGCTTCCTGAAAGGTTTGCCCGGAGAGTAGGTGATGCACAAGATGAGGTACTGGAAGCTTGAAACATAGAAGATGGTGGTACTCTCCCAGCACACCAGGTTATCTGCATCTCCCTTAACCGGCTCATTGGGATTAAACCTGTAGAAAGAAGATTGAAAGGCTTTGGAGGCAAGACTGGAGGTGCAACACCATTCAAATGCATAAATTGAAAACATGACATAGTATAGGAACTGGGGGAATCAGGAACAATTCCTGCTGCAGCCAACCTTTCAGCATTTCATATATAGGAATTTCTTACCCATGCTATTCTAACCCTTTATTAGTCTCACCTTGGTAAACAGAAGAATTTCTCTTCATACCCAGTCTAAATTAGGTTGTTGTTTTTGCATACTTTCTCTTTGACATTGAATAGCATAAAAAATGTTGAGTTTCATTTGCCAAGAACGGTTACCTGACTGACAGTCCCATCATAACATTAACTTCAGCTCTATATGACATGAAAAGCCCTTTTTCACAAAAGTATTCAAAGTATTCAATGCTTACCAAAACTGCTGGAGAAGGTAAACATATGCAATTACTTGAATGAAGACAACTAGAAAAATCTGTGAGAGGATGGAGAATATATTTGCAGCACCTAAGAGGCTTCCTAAGGGTTTTTCAGGCACCAGTTCTCTGCAATATGAAAAAAAGGGTTAGCATGGAGAAAAAATCTTTCTTCAGTCTACAATCTGGTAGATGATTTTTACTAGAAATTCATTGTCTACACAACATAATGTTTCTCAAGAAAGAATTAAAAATACTAAAACAGGGAAATGCCTGCTCTTTATGTAACCCAGTTTATTGACAACAAAATAAAAAGTTTACATAGTACCTGAGTAAGGCCATGAAAACACGAGTAACTCTACGAGAAATTTTTGTTGTCGAAAAAGAAATGGATGAATGATTCATACATACAATGTGCAATTAAGGATACTGTACAATAAAGGATCTTTGAACTCACTGGCTGGGTCCAGTGTAGCCCATGAAGATTGCAACAACAGTCACAATGAAGAGGTCGATGTAAAGGAACTGTGCATCAGTAAGATTGGAATAGGCCTGAAAATGAAACCCTGTATTAATTATGCTCATCTTTTATTGAAATATGCAAAACAAATCATAGGATAAGTACCTCGGTATAAAAGTATGGAAGGAGAGGCAAGGGAGAGAGCAGTGAGAGGTAGATAGGCCATTTCTGAAGCTGTATTGAAGTTATGAAAGGAAGAAGTGTAAACATGAGGTGAAGAAGGGTGCAAGGAAAAGTATTTTCCTTCCAAATCTATTGTATTCATCAGGCACATGGACAGGGAATGTAAGACAGCAATCTCAAATATGCACAGTGAAAATGAGCTGTTTAAGAGGTGCACGTGGTGTGACAAGAAGAGTTGGAGGAAGAAATGAAGATGTGTACGAAAATTTTGGTATGGGTATAAGAGCAAAGGGAGTGGATTGTGGAGTGGCTGGATGGCAGAAACGTGGTATTATGAGATGGTTTAGATATGTAATGAAAATGCATGAGGATGACTTTGTGAAGAGAGTATATGAAGGGTGTACTGAAGGACAGAATATCAGGGGGAACCCACTGTGCATATATAAATAGATAGAAACTATCATCAACTTACAGAATACAGAATGAGAACTGAGACAAATTGGATGATGCTGTAGAGGGCCATGTACTTGAAAACAGAGAAATTAGTGGTGAGTGCACAGCGCCCCTCACACACCACCTGAGGCACACACTCTATGTTGCTGATGTGGGAAGTAAAGGGTGCAGCTACACTAGCCTCAGCTTCTGACAAGGAGATGCCTACATGTGCTGCTTTCAGGGCCTGAAAAGACAGAGGTATGAGAAGCATTATATTAGGAGTAGGATGATGGCTAGCATCTAAATTGTTTCCTTGAAAACTAAGATATTACATAAAAATAGTAAATATACTTAATCAATCAGATCTTTAGCTAAACCATTTTGACCAATGTCTTGTGCAAAAACAGTTGAGGCAAAGGCCCTGTTTCCAAGGCTAATGCAATGCAGGTATACTGTCCCTTAGGATAATTTATAACAGTCAAACTTTTATAATCCATGCTTTGCAAATAACCAGTGGGCCCCATTGCATTGGGTAGTCCTTCTTTCTCTGACTTCAGTTCCATTTTGACTTCCCACCCAGTGTCTCTTTCTCTAAACAACTCCTGTACCATCACTATCACAAGCTTCTGTTTTGTGAGGCAAACGCATACTCACCCCACAGTCATTAGCACCGTCCCCACACATGGCAACAATGTAGTTGATGGCCTGGAGCTCTTCTACAAGGTGCGCCTTCTGGTCTGGGGACATTCGAGCAAAGACAGTGCCACAGGACACAACTCGTGGCACCAAGTCAGGGAAATACTGACATATCACAGCCCAGGCTTTCCCACTTACAGCAAAGTGGTATTTGGACTCCAGGTTCAGACACACAGGTTTCTGCATGAAAAATATAAACAATGATGAGAGGCAGCTTTAGAATATCACCCACTAAGGAAAAAAATCATGAATACAGTAAAACAGGTATGACTAATGGGCACATCAACGAACATTTGTAAAGCACATGGGATGAAAAGGTTCATAATGGACAGTAAAGTATCTGTCATGGATGAATTGCATCCTTAGAATTTCTATGGAAACCTAAGGAGCTTTTACAATTTTAGATGAAACTTCAGTTATAAAGTTTAGGAGCACCCTGAAATTCAAGGCTCCTAAGACCCAGAAAGAACCTAACTCATGTAACTTTTGTATATTAATGAAACAAGTCACTTTGGCTGAAGTTTAAACTGACCCCATTACTGGCATGATGAGTCATAGCATCTGGAGCATCAGTCGGCTCAAAGATGAGGGATGCCGGCTGGTCTTCAGTTGGAGGTGAAGCCTTGGCCACCAGCATTCTGTCTGAGGCCCCGACCATGCCACAGTCACGAGCAACACTGATTGCCGTCAAGATGTTGTCACCTACAAGGCAAAAAACAAAAATGTCTATGAAGCACCAACAAGTAAAATGAAATAATATATGTGATTTAACAGTTACATTACACAACCCATGTCTGATCTTTCACTGCCATAATCAACATTTTATTTCATGATAGGCACTTGGCTAGGTCTTCATGAGGGTGTTATAATTATATATATATATATATATATATATATATATATATATATATATATATATATATATATATATATATATATATATATATATATATATATATATATATATATATATATATATATATATATATATATATATATATATATATATATATATTACTAATCCAATAGGGTGCAGGTCTGATGCTATTCAGATTAAAGGACTTTTATTACACTAGTTATTAATTAAGGATCAATATTCATAACCAATGAAACTGAACGTACCTGTAACCATGACAGTCCTGATGTTTGCCTTGGCCAGCTGCAGGATCACAGGCGTTGTTTCTGGCTTGAGCATATTCTGCAGTACCAGCAGCCCAACAAAATCCAGGTCAGTCTCCACCTGTATAATCACAAATGCCACATGCCATCAACTGCTTCAAGGTTATCTATTCAAAATGAGTGTGAAAAAAGATGATGAAAAATGCCATGCTGTGCTGTCTGTGCTACTCACCTCAGAGCGAGGCACTCTTTGTGCAGCGTGCCAGGACAGCTTTGTTCGCAGGCGGCGATGAGCCAAAGCAATGACCCGAAAGCCCTGCACTGTGTACTGGTTTAAGATGGTTCCTAAGTCATCAGGCACTGCAGAATATGACAATGATAATCTTTTTAATATTTCTGTCCTTGTGAAATTTCATAAACAAAAAAATGTATCTGTAGAAGTATGTTCTTGTCATTACTTTCAAGTTTATGGGATGTACTAAAATATGTGGGGAGAAATAAAATAAAAATGCCAATAATCCAAAAAATTACTTATATGACAGTGAATAACATATAGTAATAATAATAGTACATAGCATAATATGACATAAAAACAAATATGTAACAGTAAAGCTCTAAACCAAACAGCACTTGAAAAATCCAAAACAGCATATCAATATAGCATTCCATAAACACAGCACAACAAAAAGCAAAATACTCACGCGTCTCTGGGCGACAAAGGCTCATGATCACCTCCGGGGCTCCCTTGGCATAGAGGTCCATCCGCTGCTGCCCAAGGTATCGCACAATGACTGACATGCGCTGGGTGCTGCTGCTGAATGGGAACTGACGCACTATTCCAATTTCATACGGCACCTGAAAAAAATAAATAAGAAGCAATTCAACACACTTCTTTTTCAAGGCACGCTGCAGCACACAAAAACAAATTTATGCACATATACTAGATCAAGAAAACAATGAAGGCAAATGTTGTATTATATTAATTTACATATCAAGGAAATTATCTAAACTGCAATCAAAAGGAATGAATATAGTTTCAAGTTATACTTTGAGGTGTTTCTTTTTCATGCTTGAGAGTCTAGTTTTGAAAAATCACTCCTTAAAACAATAGTCATCATTATAATCAATTAACCCCAGGCTCATGCCAAAAAACAAATTCAATACTGAGTGTTGTATGGGTATTTTAACTTAACTCCCCTCTGCCTAAATCTTTGTCTATGCACATCCTCCACAAGGACAGAATATGTAAAATTGCTGATGAAGTCATTGTGAGGTTTATTAATGTTTATGAATTAAGCACTACACTGCTGAGTCATGTGAAACTTTTGGTGACCCTGACATCTTCACCACAGGCATGAACAGATTGAACTGTGTCATCCAGTAAGCCTTCAAATAACTGGGCATTGGTTTTGGCCAAGGAGACCTCTAGTCCCAGAGGTACCTCCTCATGCAGCATTTCAAGAGCCAACACCATGACCTCCAGTGATTATGCAAGAAGTACAGCATCATCAACAAAAACAAGGTCAGTGACCTTGACGTTGACAACAGTTGATGTTGTCAACAGTTTTGTCTAATACCCAGTCCATACAAGTGTATATAAGATAATAAAAAAGCAATAGAAAAGACAGATCAGAAACATTCACTGGAGGCATAAAAGAAGAGGGCAAAAGGAGAGGCACATCATGACAACCTCAAAGGAAGTATCCAGAACATCAGCGATGCGAGGAGGATCCACATATGTCTCTTGGTGGCTGGGCTTCACCACCGTGGGTGCTACTTGATCATAGTTTGTGGAGCCTGGCGAGGGTTCCTCCAGAGTCTGTTATGAAAATATGATTATGCTATAAAAATATAAACTTTGGTGAGCACATATCCACATGGACAAAGATAAATGCACAGATTCACACATGCATGCATCCATGAACACACACGAGGCTGGAGGCAAATAATTTCTTTAGGGAAAAAAATGTAGTGCAGCGCCTTGCTTGATGGGCGAGCCTCCCATAACTCACTCTGTGAGTGGGGTACCTCTTTGACCGACTGGTTAAGGAGTGGCTCTCCCATCTCGCTGGTTGCGGGTTCGATCCCCAGCGCTGGAAAAACCTTTCCTTGTCTGCATTAATTTCTCGAGTGTTTCAGTACACACAGTGGTCATGTGGGAGTATAGAAAAGAATAAATTCAGGTGTTTTAAAAAGACCCTGAAAGCATGTGCTTGGAGGAGAGCAAATTAAGCAAGGATGTAAATATCCAGAAGGGAGATGGCTTGGATTGTAGAGAAGAGAGATAATATAATGGGAGGAGTGAAAACACTAGAAGAACTGTACTAAAGTAGAGGCTTTTTTAGTATGTTGAATGTATTCAAAATAAGATATATAAAGAACTATGCCTTACATACAACAGCAGTAAGAAGAATCATGCCTTTGAATTTTACAAAATACAAAATAAATACAGATTACCAACACATTATTTTAGCTAAAGTAGCCTTTGCTCAACAGTCAACTCTCAAATGTTTTGAAATAAAGGATTCAAAGTAAGAAAAGCAGTAAATAACATGTAATGAAGAGACAGGAGTTAAGTATTATTTTGAAACACAGTGAAATAAAATCTCAAGGATAGCAGGTAAGCATTAGTGCCTCTGAGGGGTAGTGATCAGCGTGCCTAGCCACAAATCTGCTGGCCCAGATTCTATCCGTACCCCAGGCAGTCAGCACCCACCTCACCTAGCTCTTCACTCTCCCTTTTAGACTGGTCCGTAAATGGATGCCTGAGGTAACCTGGGGAGGATAAACTGTGGTTATCCAGATACCATACTGCCCTGCATCCTGGGGTAAAGGATTCATACTTACCAGAGGCTTTAGGGCCAGTGAGATGGAGAAGATCACTGAGGCCATGTGCAGCTTACTGTAGGCCCCCAGCTCTACCTTACCTTACCATATCATTCTTGCCCAGGCACATAAACCATGCAACAAATTTTATTACAATTAAATTTGAGAATATTTATAATAGTAAGCAACAGGCTGAACTGTGGCAAATTTATTTAGAGAGGAAGTTAAGAAGCACACAAAACAGGGATGTAGAGTCACGCAGCAAGCATCATGGGTTAGGGAACAGACAAAGACTGAAGCTGCTGTGATGACTATTAAGAAAAAGACTTGAACAGATAACAGATGGACATTGAAAGTAACAGAATGACAACCCAGAAATGGTGAGGGAAGTCAGGGCAGGCAGAGGACCAAGTTGAAAGATGAAATTAGAGCCTTTTCAGGAGAAAGATGAAAGATGATGTTGAAAGATGAAATTAGAGCCTTTTCTGGAGCAGGACGAAGTACACTCATAGCAAACAAAGAGAGGTAGAGAATGTTGGGAAAGAACTTTGTCCTGCAGTGGAGTAGTAATAACTGAAGATGATGATACGGTAGTAAGTAGTCACACCAGATGTGCTACACTCACTATTCAAACAAGTAATTAATGTCACTGTAAAATCATGTGCGTATATGAATTCTTTCTGACAATTCAGTGGCTATGACAACTGAAGTAGCTGGACATAAGGTGTGTGGTAGAGGAAAGAGTGCATGGTGAACAGATGAGATAAAAGTGGGATAAAAGGGGATAAAAACTTATGGAGGGGAGGAGACTTGAGAAAGGTGTTATAAGAGAAAGAGTGAGTTTGCTGTACAATTGTTCAGCGATGTGCATTCTAACAGACGGCAGCTTCATGTAAGAAAATTGTTAAAAACTTACTCCATGGTATCTAGTGTACTCTTATAATATTCCAGAGCTATATATTTTAGGTTACTTTGGGTACAGACAGACAATGTTATGTTATGTTACTTATGTTTATGCTTAGCATGGGAAATTATATATAATCATGCCAATAAAAAAGCTTCAATCACCAAATAAATCACCTTATTGCTGAAGCTGCCTTGCCTCAAGCTGCCACCACCCTCCAGTTTGCTACCAGAGCTGGAGGCCCATGCTGGGGAAGGTGTTGGTGATGGAGGTGCTGGGTCCACACAAGATGGCAGTGAAAAAGGCACAGAAGAAAGGGAGAATGGTGCAGAAGACCCACAGACAGGTGGTGAGGAGAGGGAAGAGGGAGGGGGACGGACAAGAGTGGGAATCAGGCTATCAAATCGGTGAGTGTCTTCCTCATCAGGCTCCTCCAGCTCCTGAGACACAGATAGGGGGTAGTTAGTAAGAAGCATCACCAAGCCAAACCACCTGATAGGAACCACCATAACCTGAGCCACACCACCACCTGAAGATAATCAGGGTTAAACCATCACCATGGGGTTATGCACATGGGAGAAGCATAACCATTATAAAATGACCTTGATCTGTGTGGTTCTCAAACTTCTGGAAACAAGCTCTATCTTTTTAAATGAAGGTGACTGAAAACAAACCTTTCTTTCAGTATTTAATTTAGAGATTTGTCTGCTTCATAAATGTGAAGTCTGAAATAAATACAGTAAGTCTTCACTTATGTTGTCGATAGGTTTTTGGATATATACAGCAACTTTAAGCAAAACCACCAAATAATACAAAAAGGAGTAAAGTTTCTATGCCATGGTTTTGTTCTCCTTTGAAATTCAAGACAGATAAAGCGACAGATTTGTTCTAGTTGTTTTCTCCAACTACTCATACAGTAATTACATTTGGACTTTTATCTTAAGCTATTGTATCACATCTGAATGAGCTGTTTAAAACCCATTCTGCATGATGTATACTGACTCATGTAGAGCCATATGTAGGTTAGGCTGTTGGAAACACCAACATGAAGTATAGGGGGTTATAAGTCTTGATATGTGTCACAGGTATAAGGAATTTGAGAACCACTGACCTAGATTTAACCACCACCTGAGAATTATGTGGATTAATTATGCTTGTAACTTGGTGGTTTTAATTGAGTAAAGGCCCTGCAAGTTCATGATTAGTAAACATACATCCATTCATTAATATTTACTTTTATGTGGAATTTCACATAAAAAATCGCTGTACTGTTACATATAATCAAGTTATTTCTGGACTTCATTTAAATTATTAGTTCTATGAATTTTGAGCTTTCTCTTTGTAATGAATATTGGATACATTAAATATCTCCATCTTCAATAAGCATCCTCTTCCTAACCCAAATATAATGAGGGAGTCCAGACCTGATAAATAGTTCCAGTCAAATGATGCTGATGGAAATATATGAGATTTGAATGTCTCTTTTACTTCTAGTACTACAGTTTATTTGGGCATTTCTTCCACTATTAATTGTGGGCATTTCATAACTCTCTGTTTGCAAAAATTTATAAAATGTTTATAAATTAGAAGTATTAAATTTGTTTCTGTCTTTTACTACCTCAACAACCTGTTTTTAACCTTTCATGAATCCATCCATATAAATGTTGACTGAGTAAAATGACACTTTGAAGCTCTAAATTCTAGCCACTTACCACATGTTTCTTGCATACTCCTTTTCAAAGTAGATAGATACCCAGAACAATCTGCCATTAACTGGCTATATGATGAGAAAAATATGGTTCATCCCTCTCTTTGTTCAACAGTTTCTCTTCCTCCCTCTCAAAATTCTTTGGTGTATTCCTTCAAGGTCTCCAAAACCATGGGATACATACAGTGGCCATTCACTACCTACACATCTACCTTTCCCTTATTAATCAATGCTTTTAGAGCTTCAACTACTTTCCAACCTTGAAATAAGGTCATCTACCAAACTAGAACCTCTACCTCATCATATGAAGACCTTAAATTTTGAAACTATTTCACCCCTTCAAGGGCCACACTATGTGTTTGACCATGACAATTGGCAACTCTAATGCGATCTTATAAATATAATTTCTTATGCCATAATTTCACACACATCAAAACAGCTGACATGTTTTCAAAACATCCCCAAATGAAATCCGAAGCCAAACACTCAGGTTCATGCAAAAAGATAGAGAACCAAAGAAAGTTTTCATCAACCTATTAGGTATCTTTATGGAATAGTTGCATGATGAAAAGAGAAAACTAAATTTACAGAAATGCTGAAACTATGAGATTAAAGGAAACTTTTGTGCTATTTACCCATTTGGTGGCTTCAAACATCTTAATGTCAAGAGGATCTCCAGTCAGCGTGCCTTGGAGGTACGTCAAGGAGTGACAACTGGCCATGCCAGCCACAAGGTGAGAGGTGTAATGAATGGTGGATGCGTCCATAACAGGCGGTCCCAGAAGACTTCCCTTGGCCTCCAGAACACCCCACACCTCCAGGCCATCCTCTGTCAGAGTTCCAGTCTGAAAGTAAAGTGCTAGGTATACCAAATTTGCTCCATGTAAATCACACTTTGAAATGCACAAATGAATGCTTTCAACAAAATACACTTCCAATAAGATGAATGGTACAGAACAGTGAAAAGGGAGTCAAAGGTTAGGGGAGACAATGATGAAATATGCTGTTGAAAGAATAAGGAAATAATTTGCCAAAGATTGATAAATCTTACTTAAAGGGCCAATGAAAACCTGTTGAAGGATAGATTCCATTTTTCTATTATTAATTAATGCAAAGACTTCAAAACAAACACATCCTTTCTTCCCTTAACTCTTTCCTCCACTGCCTCTTAAACAGAAAACAACTTCAAAGCCTTAATTTTGTCAAATGTAGTACTTCATTAAGAGGAGAGACTTTCAGTTGAATGAGGAAACTTAAAATAAAATTGACAAAATCTTTACCTTGTCAAAACACACCAACTTGGTCTTGCCAGAAACATTTATCCTAGGCGGAGATATGCAGAATATTGATTTCTTCTTTAGCCTGCTCTGAGCGTAGTAAGTACCCACTGTCATGGCTGCTGGCAGGGCCGGTGGCACCACAATGGTTACTATGTCCAGTGTACGGACCAGAGTCTTGACAAAACCCTCCTGAAAGGATAATCATCATCATTATCACCCTCACAACCTCTAAGTTCCTGGATAGGCAATGTGCAGCACCAAAAAGTCTCTCATATGACCCTTTCAATGTATATTCCAGGGAGAATGACATTTAAGGGGGCCCAGTTCCTTGACTCATATTCCTGTGATATAGGAATAAGTCCATTCTAGTCAACTCTCATAAAAAGCTGTAGACTACAACATTTATTCAGTCACCATCTCTAAAGGGTAAAGGATGATATCTAGTTTCATTGCTCTGTTAGATAAGCCATCTAATCCACAAATAAGAAAACTAGCATTAAAAACGTATCAGCATATTTTCAATGAGTAAAAACATTGCCAAAAAGGACCTTACCTGATGCAAGGTGTAAATGTATACAGAGTACGACATGCCAATGGAAGCTATGAAGAAGAGGAAGATAATAAACTTCATTGCATCTTTGTAAAACTTGAAGTCCAAGGGCCGAGGGTAAAGGATGGAGCGCACTAACTCCCCTTTAGCCGTGCTGAAGCCTGTTCTTACTACAACAGCCAGCACCTGCAATGTCCAATATTTATACACATATTAATACCATATGAAATCAAGGATAGACATTATATTGGAAAAGTAATCAACCCATAATATATAAGGAAAATACAAAACCAAACCTACCGCCACTATCCAAACACCCGCACACTGACCTGAGCACTGCCATAGTACCTCGTCTGAATGACGGCCGTGCCACAGAAGAGTGTGTGTCTCTTGTGGTGCTCAGCCGAGTACACTTCCTCTTCCTCTGACACAGTAATGGGAGTCTTGGTAACTGGCACACTTTCTCCTGCAATACCAAGTGTACCAATAATCTTCATACATGATTTTATTTAGCAGCTTCTGGTGGGAGAAAGAATCAGTTACCTCCTTATCCTTATAAATATACAGGACTATCTTAACTTTCATGCATATACCTGTATGTTTCTATATGTGCACTCATCTTACTGAAAAAAAAGAAAAAAAAAAGAACCAGAATATTAAAAATACAAATCTTTCTTTTCCAGACATAGAGATACAATGTAAAAATACAAAGAAAGATTCAGTCTCTACCTGTCAGCATGCTCTCATTCACAATAGCAGTGCCAGAGATGAGAACAGCATCACACGACATTGTGCATCCCCCCGGAGGCACCACCACCACGTCACCAGGCACCAGCTCCTTGCTGTTCACCTCCACCTCAACTGTCAACAAAATGACATATAAGCCTTAATGTATCCAGTGGGATCTCAGTGGATTTTAAACTCTACAGTTCTCTGAAGTATCTTTTCATTTTCTGCCAACAACATAGGACGACCTGCAAATAGGCTGGCTACCAAGGACTGATCCATATCTCGCTTATAGATTCTCCCCTAAATCCCCCATACTCTGGCTTTCATTTCTCTCATACACCCAATCACGTATATATTGATAAATCATGGTGACACTGCACAACCAGTCTCACACACACCAATAAAAAGACTGACACTCAGCTCCCTGTTTACTTGCACCTTTTTAAAAAACCTTGATCCCTTCAATGGATGCCCTTGCACCATAAATTCTCAAGGCATCCCCTGAAGATACAGTCCTTATCTTTGAGTGGGATACTGGAACACATTGTTACAAAACTGAGTTTATACTACTGTTCATCTTAAGCTACCTGTTATACCTATGTCTACCACCAACCTTATTGATTGTACTACTTTGATTAAATATCAATATTTAACTTCAAAACGCACATTACAAACCTACCTGAAGTCTTCTCTGGTGTGGTTCGCAACACCAAGACGGTGCTGACGTTGGACGCCTCAACCATGTCGTGCAGAGACTGACTTTGCTGGAGGAGTAATTTAATTTCATTTTAATAAAATGTCTAAATTAAAACTAAAGGTGGGATTTGGAGGAAAATTGTGGTTTATGAAGAAAAGTCACTTTTCTAATATCAATGCAGCAGAATCTAATGGGTAGACGACAGTCAGTAGGAGGAGGAAAGTTGATGAGGCAGTAACCCAATACAGCACAATGGTGAACACACAGGGCAGTGTTTTCCTGTCTTCTGATCATGCCATGTGAAGGATACTGACACAGGTTTTCATTTCGTTGGAACACCAATTGCAGTATTCACAATTTTTTTTTATATTTTCATAAAAAAATAGCTCCATCAAACTTACATTATAAAGTATCCATAACACCATCATAAAAGTAATGGCAAATCAGAGCCAATGAACCATAACTATCAGAAAAATAGAACTTGGTCAGATTGACCTAGAGACATTGTCCACGCCTTTTTATTTTACTCACCTTGCGCGTTTCATAGAGAGAGACAAGGATGGACAACAGGGATATGAGGAAGATGCAGCTGGCGTAGAGGTAGTAGTTGTCGAAGGACCACAACATTATGGAGGCAATTTGAAAGACGTAGAATGGGTTGAGAACCTCTGTCACCAAGAGGCTGAAGTAGGACCTCACTTCTATACTTATCACATTGAGGCCATACAGCTGCTGCCTGAAAGTGACCAATAAAGCACTTCAGTACCTCATGCTAATGACTTACTTTTTATACTAAATGAAAGAGTGCAATCATGAATTTCAGAACCTCAATTCCAACATGGTAAGGGTTGAATACAGTTAGTATATGTACTCTACAACTCACCAATTTCAAACTTGCCACCTATATAAGTTCTTGCTAAACCTTATTATTCTGGCTGTGCCAACTGTATGATCATGATGGAACAGTAGTGTGGTGATCCACTTTGGTAAGCTGACCCCCGACATACCCAACACTACAATACTGCCTGCACTCTAGTGCTGCTCAAGTACATCAAGAAGTTTAGGATTTTATCATATGACCTCTCAGCCCATGTTCTAATCATACTTTCCTAAATATTATATAATTATTTCTTGAGGTAGCTAAATGGTTACTAATAAAAATAAATAATGATTACACCTAATCATAAACAATAAGTCTATTATTTAACCCATAAACTGCGCAATTAAGATTCGGGAATAGCTCCTGGGTGAGCAATAAATGGCAAAACAATAACCCGGTGGAAAACAATTTTTAGTATTACAACACCCAAGAGACATGTTGAACACCAAATAGTGCAAAAAAAAAATAATAATTCACTTAATGCGGCAATGATGGCAGGATAAAGGTTGCAGATATGAGGCAACCTTAGGAGCGCTGGTAGTGACGGGGTAGATAGGACGGTGGCAGAGGGAAGATGGCACATGGCACAGTCACGTCTGAACATTCTCTTGCCACTAATTATTCATTCCAGTTACAACAAACAAAATATATCACAGGAAACATCACTTTGTCAATTTCAATAATCAACCTCTTGCACATCATTATCAAGAGGCCAGTCATTAGTCACACCAGCAATATTCTTGTCAAAGTTATGAAGTCTGGCACAAAATCTCATCCATCAGACCAGACGAATGGAGTACGCGTTGTCTCGCGTCTCTGAGGCTCCTGCTCTCCCTCTGCCTCCCCCTCCTCTTCCACACCAGCTGACACCCCTCCCTCACTCAGTTCATTAGCTGAGTGTTCTCTTATACCCCCACTGTTGTTTTCCTCATCTTTCTGCCACTCTGAATCATCGGACAGTGATGATGGTGTCAGTGAGTGACTAGGCTAGCAGGTAACTTTCCGCACTGTTGGAGAGACAGCGTGTCTGTGATCTTGAGCGCCAGAAGCATGCTCACGCTTGCCACGCTTCCTCAGACCAGCTGAATCTGATGGTTGAATGCAATCTGAATCATTGTCTCTTTCAAATTTGTCTACTACAATCTTTCTCTTTACCAATACTTTCTTTTTACCCCCTCCCATGCCTCCCCCTCGGTCACGACTGCAGGAACTTTATGAGACTGGTTGGCATCAGTAGATGACAATTCTACTCTCCATGGCTGCTAAAGAGCAACTAATATGACGATGGTGACTACATGGTGTGAAAGAGGGATGATGTTGCCACACGAGGTTCATTGGAATATACTTTGGCATCGCGGGAAATATAAATATTCACCTTGGAACATGTGTCCTCTTAAGATGTCTGGCGCAGTCTAACACATAGCATCTTGAGATGTCTGGCGCAGTTTACGGGTTAAACATCTGGCTACATTGTCTCGTTGAGAGGGTGAATACCCTCCATTAACTTTTTAAATTATGACTTCAGACAAGTATAACCCCTCAGTATAGCTTGAATGAAGGAAGAAAAGAATCATATATGAAAGCCTTCCCTGCTGAGGCCAACCACCAAGCATTTTTTTATAGGCTAATAAAAACAAACATTCACTGAAAATTACCTTTGCAGTTCTTCTTGAACAGTGTAACCCCTAAATTCAGTGAGTAGTGTGCTGATCTGAGTATTCTGGTCATAGCCATTGAGCCGTAGGAACGTACACTTCTCCGGCACCCAAACATACTTCAGGTGTTGGTGGAGAAAGTAACGCATTACTCTGAAAGGCAAAACAAAACTAGTTACTTCATATTAATCCTCTGACTGCAGATTTCCTACAAGAAGACATCACTAAGCTACAGGAGTGGAACAAAAGTGGCTGCTACAATTCAATGAAGAAAAATGTAAAATCCTGCACCTTGGGAGGGGATATCCAGCACACCATTACCACATAGGAAACACTCCATTACCCACCACAGAGCCAGAGAAAGACATGGGAGTATATGTTATCAGGCTACCAGTGAAAGCCAAATTCGTTCCAATCGCAGCGGATGGGTTAAATGAGGATGCTGATTGATGATGATTCCATGGGAGTTTTGTTCTCGAGAGAATATGAACATAACATTACTGTATCTCCCCTGAACATCTTTCAATACCTGTGAAAACCACTGAATTTGGAATCCAACATGAACAGATGTGGATACTGCAAAGAGCCTACATATATTACGTTAATCAAAAGATGAAGCAAGACAATAATTAAGACAGTAGACACACCAAAGAAGTTAAAATAAGCAAACAAAAGATAATCCTATGAATGAAAAACTAAATTAAGTGTAATACATATACTATACAGGTCTGGCATCAAGTGTTTTAACCCGGTACCAGTGACAGGCCAAATTTGTACTTTACCGTGTACCAGTGACGGGCCAAATTTTTGCCATGATATAAACCCCCCAAAATAGATGATGCATAAACTGATCACAAATGCGTTGATATATATTATGAAATGGTTTGCGGGAGAGATGATTTTTTCACATTATTCTCGCTTAGAGGGGCCTTTAAGAAACATGATCCCAGCAGATACCGGGTTAATGATCAGACATAAAAGAGTTCAAGGATGTTAATGTTAATAAAATATACAAACCCACAGCATCACCTACCTCAAAGGGGGGTGGGTCAGGTGGGTGGAATCTGAGACCCCATTGACAGTGGCTCCACAATTTCCATTCTGGGAGGTGACCACATACTGCTGCGGAAAGCCAGCATCCACATCTTCCACTCGTACATCCACAACATGTGTCTTCCCATCTCGATCCTAATGGATATAGAACAGACCAAGTTGATATCAAGCTGGCATTAATTTGTTTTATAGTTTCTACTTTAAATGATGTCAAACCAAGCAGTGCAGCCAGTGTATCAGTTTTTGTCACCATCATTATTGAAAACAGCCACCTCTTAGATACCATGCAGTCACAGGCATCACTTGTTATATGACTAAGTGAAGTCATTCTTTGTTGATTTATACCATATGGTGCTGGCTATCATGTGTTTGAAGATACCCTAAACTTAACCTAACAAAACCCCAAACAGTTACTATTGGACTCAATCAGAAAATTCATATATGCTTTCTTATTAATGAGACTTTCTATACAATAAAGTGAGGTTATTCTTTGTTGATTTATACCATATGGTGCTGGCTATCATGTGTTTGAAGATACCCTAAACTTAATCAAACCTAACCCAACAAAACCCCAAACAGTTACTAAAGATCTTCACTCAGAAAATTCATATATGCTTCCATACTAATGAGACTTTCTATACAACAAAGTGAGGTCATTCTTTGTTGATTTATATCAAGTGTTTGAAGATACCCTAAACTTAACCAAACCTAACCTAACAAAACCCCAAACAGTTACTATAGGTCTTGACTCAGAAAATTCATATAAAGAGTACTTCCTTACTAATGAGACTTTCTATACAACAAAGTGAGGTCATTCTTTGTTGATTTATACCATAAGGTGCTGGCAATCATGTGTTTGAAGATACCCTAAACTTAACCTAACAAAACCCCTAACAGTTACTATAGGTCTTGACTCAGAAAATTCATATATTCTTCCTTGCTAACGAGACTTTCTATACAACAAAGTGAGGTCATTCTTTGTTGATTTATACCATAAGGTGCTGGCAATCATGTGTTTGAAGATACCCTAAACTTAACCTAACAAAACCCCTAACAGTTACTATTGGACTCAAATCAGAAAATTCATATATTCTTCCTTGCTAACGAGACTTTCTATACAACAAAGTGAGGTCATTCTTTGTTGATTTATACCATAAGGTGCTGGCAATCATGTGTTTGAAGATACCCTAAACTTGACCTAACAAAACCCCTAACAGTTACTATAGGTCTTGACTCAGAAAATTCATATATTCTTCCTTGCTAACGAGACTTTCTATACAACAAAGTGAGGTCATTCTTTGTTGATTTATACCATAAGGTGCTGGCAATCATGTGTTTGAAGGTACCTAAACTTAACCTAACAAAACCCCTAACAGTTACTATAGGTCTTGACTCAGAAAATTCAAATATTCTTCCTTGCTAACGAGACTTTCTATACAACAAAGTGAGGTCATTCTTTGTTGATTTATACCATAAGGTGCTGGCAATCATGTGTTTGAAGATACCCTAAACTTAACCTAACAAATCCCCTAACAGTTACTATAGGTCTTGACAGAAAATTCATATATTCTTCCTTGCTAACGAGACTTTCTATACAACAAAGTGAGGTCATTCTTTGTTGATTTATACCATAAGGTGCTGGCAATCATGTGTTTGAAGATACCCTAAACTTAACCTAACAAAACCCCTAACAGTTACTATAGGTCTTGACTCAGAAAATTCAAATATTCTTCCTTGCTAACGAGACTTTCTATACAACAAAGTGAGGTCATTCTTTGTTGATTTATACCATAAGGTGCTGGCAATCATGTGTTTGAAGATACCCTAAACTTAACCTAACAAAACCCCCAACATTTACTATAGGTCTTGACTCAGAAAATTCATATATTCTTCCTTGCTAACGAGACTTTCTATACAACAAAGTGAGGTCATTCTTTGTTGATTTATACCATAAGGTGCTGGCAATCATGTGTTTGAAGATACCCTAAACTTAACCTAACAAAACCCCTAACAGTTACTATAGGTCTTGACTCAGAAAATTCATATATTCTTCCTTGCTAACGAGACTTTCTATACAACAAAGTGAGGTCATTCTTTGTTGATTTATACCATAAGGTGCTGGCAATCATGTGTTTGAAGATACCCAAAACTTAACCTAACAAAACCCCTAACAGTTACTATAGGTCTTGACTCAGAAAATTCATATATTCTTCCTTGCTAACGAAACTTTCTATACAACAAAGTGAGGTCATTCTTTGTTGATTTATACCATAAGGTGCTGGCAATCATGTGTTTGAAGATACCCTAAACTTAACCTAACAAAACCCTTAACAGTTACTATAGGTCTTGACTCAGAAAATTCATATATTCTTCCTTGCTAACGAGACTTTCTATACAACAAAGTGAGGTCATTCTTTGTTGATTTATACCATAAGGTGCTGGCAATCATGTGTCTGAAGATACCCTAAACTTAACCTAACAAAACCCCTAACAGTTACTATAGGTCTTGACTCAGAAAATTCATATATTCTTCCTTGCTAACGAGACTTTCTATACAACAAAGTGAGGTCATTCTTTGTTGATTTATACCATAAGGTGCTGGCAATCATGTGTTTGAAGATACCCTAAACTTAACCTAACAAAACCCCTAACAGTTACTATAGGTCTTTACTCAGAAAATTCATATATTCTTCCTTGCTAACGAGACTTTCTATACAACAAAGTGAGGTCATTCTTTGTTGATTTATACCATAAGGTGCTGGCAATCATGTGTTTGAAGATACCCTAAACTTAACCTAACAAAACCCCTAACAGTTACTATAGGTCTTGACTCAGAAAATTCATATATTCTTCCTTGCTAACGAGACTTTATATACAACAAAGTGAGGTCATTCTTTGTTGATTTATACCATAAGGTGCTGGCAATCATGTGTTTGAAGGTACCCTAAACTTAACCTAACAAAACCCCTAACAGTTACTATAGGTCTTGACTCAGAAAATTCATATATTCTTCCTTGCTAACGAGACTTTCTATACAACAAAGTGAGGTCATTCTTTGTTGATTTATACCATAAGGTGCTGGCAATCATGTGTTTGAAGATACCCTAAACTTAACCTAACAAAACCCCTAACAGTTACTATGGGTCTTGACTCAGAAAATTCATATATTCTTCCTTGCTAACGAGACTTTCTATACAACAAAGTGAGGTCATTCTTTGTTGATTTATACCATAAGGTTCTAGCAATCATGTGTTTGAAGATACCCTAAACTTAACCTAACAAAACCCCTAACAGTTACTATAAGTCTTGACTCAGAAAATTCATATATTCTTCCTTGCTAACGAGACTTTCTATAGAACAATGTGAGGTCATTCTTTGTTGATTTATACCATAAGGTGCTGGCAATCATGTGTTTGAAGATACCCTAAACTTAACCTAACAAAACCCCTAACAGTTACTATAGGTCTTGACTCAGAAAATTCATATATTCTTCCTTGCTAACGAGACTTTCTATACAACAAAGTGAGGTCATTCTTTGTTGATTTATACCATAAGGTGCTGGCAATCATGTGTTTGAAGATACCTAAACTTAACCTAACAAAACCCCTAACAGTTACTATAGGTCTTTACTCAGAAAATTCATATATTCTTCCTTGCTAACGAGACTTTCTATACAACAAAGTGAGGTCATTCTTTGTTGATTTATACCATAAGGTGCTGGCAATCATGTGTTTGAAGATACCTAAACTTAACCTAACAAAACCCCTAACAGTTACTATAGGTCTTGACTCAGAAAATTCATATATTCTTCCTTGCTAACGAGACTTTATATACAACAAAGTGAGGTCATTCTTTGTTGATTTATACCATAAGGTGCTGGCAATCATGTGTTTGAAGATACCCTAAACAACCTAACAAAACCCTAACAGTTACTATAGGTCTTGACTCAGAAAATTCATATATTCTTCCTTGCTAACGAGACTTTCTATACAACAAAGTGAGGTCATTCTTTGTTGATTTATACCATAAGGTGCTGGCAATCATGTGTTTGAAGATACCCTAAACTTAACCTAACAAAACCCCTAACAGTTACTATGGGTCTTGACTCAGAAAATTCATATATTCTTCCTTGCTAACGAGACTTTCTATACAACAAAGTGAGGTCATTCTTTGTTGATTTATACCATAAGGTTCTAGCAATCATGTGTTTGAAGATACCCTAAACTTAACCTAACAAAACCCCTAACAGTTACTATAAGTCTTGACTCAGAAAATTCATATATTCTTCCTTGCTAACAAGACTTTCTATACAACAATGTGAGGTCATTCTTTGTTGATTTATACCATAAGGTGCTGGCAATCATGTGTTTGAAGATACCCTAAACTTAACCTAACAAAACCCGTAACAGTTACTATAGGTCTTGACTCAGAAAATTCATATATTCTTCCTTGCTAACGAGACTTTATATACAACAAAGTGAGGTCATTCTTTGTTGATTTATACCATAAGGTGCTGGCAATCATGTGTTTGAAGGTACCCTAAACTTAACCTAACAAAACCCCTAACAGTTACTATAGGTCTTGACTCAGAAAATTCATATATTCTTCCTTGCTAACGAGACTTTCTATACAACAAAGTGAGGTCATTCTTTGTTGATTTTTACCATAAGGTGCTGGCAATCATGTGTTTGAAGATACCCTAAACTTAACCTAACAAAACCCCTAACAGTTACTATGGGTCTTGACTCAGAAAATTCATATATTCTTCCTTGCTAACGAGACTTTCTATACAACAAAGTGAGGTCATTCTTTGTTGATTTATACCATAAGGTTCTAGCAATCATGTGTTTGAAGATACCCTAAACTTAACCTAACAAAACCCCTAACAGTTACTATAAGTCTTGACTCAGAAAATTCATATATTCTTCCTTGCTAACGAGACTTTCTATAGAACAATGTGAGGTCATTCTTTGTTGATTTATACCATAAGGTGCTGGCAATCATGTGTTTGAAGATACCCTAAACTTAACCTAACAAAACCCCTAACAGTTACTATAGGTCTTGACTCAGAAAATTCATATATTCTTCCTTGCTAACGAGACTTTCTATACAACAAAGTGAGGTCATTCTTTGTTGATTTATACCATAAGGTGCTGGCAATCATGTGTTTGAAGATACCCTAAACTTAACCTAACAAAACCCCTAACAGTTACTATAGGTCTTTACTCAGAAAATTCATATATTCTTCCTTGCTAACGAGACTTTCTATACAACAAAGTGAGGTCATTCTTTGTTGATTTATACCATAAGGTGCTGGCAATCATGTGTTTGAAGATACCCTAAACTTAACCTAACAAAACCCCTAACAGTTACTATAGGTCTTGACTCAGAAAATTCATATATTCTTCCTTGCTAACGAGACTTTATATACAACAAAGTGAGGTCATTCTTTGTTGATTTATACCATAAGGTGCTGGCAATCATGTGTTTGAAGGTACCCTAAACTTAACCTAACAAAACCCCTAACAGTTACTATAGGTCTTGACTCAGAAAATTCATATATTCTTCCTTGCTAACGAGACTTTCTATACAACAAAGTGAGGTCATTCTTTGTTGATTTATACCATAAGGTGCTGGCAATCATGTGTTTGAAGATACCCTAAACTTAACCTAACAAAACCCCTAACAGTTACTATGGGTCTTGACTCAGAAAATTCATATATTCTTCCTTGCTAACGAGACTTTCTATACAACAAAGTGAGGTCATTCTTTGTTGATTTATACCATAAGGTTCTAGCAATCATGTGTTTGAAGATACCCTAAACTTAACCTAACAAAACCCCTAACAGTTACTATAAGTCTTGACTCAGAAAATTCATATATTCTTCCTTGCTAACAAGACTTTCTATACAACAATGTGAGGTCATTCTTTGTTGATTTATACCATAAGGTGCTGGCAATCATGTGTTTGAAGATACCCTAAACTTAACCTAACAAAACCCCTAACAGTTACTATAGGTCTTGACTCGGAAAATTCATATTCACCACACAGGTCCCTATAAGCCCGTAAAATGTTTCACAAAGTAATTCTGCATAAAAATCCTTACCATAAGAATAAGACAATCCGCTTCGGCGAGATCACACTTTCTGGTGGTCCACGAAACCTTCCACTCCGGGCGCCAATAGGTCACCAGGTAGAGGACGCCGAGGGTGAGCAGGGCGAGGAGGTGGTAGAGGGCGGTGCGGCAGGGCGAGGAGCGGTACCCGAAGACCACCAGCTCCTCCTCCGTGCCCGGCTGTAGCAAGGCACGGTGGAGACTCTGCCCCCCTGGATCCTCCCCCAGCCGGTCATAAGACATGCTGGCCACTGGGGAAAGAAGAGAAAAGATTACTATTAGAGTAGGGTTGAAAAGATAACAAAAGGAGAGGGAGAGAGAGGGGAGAAGCGAATGAAGAGGAATGACGTTGTAAGAGAGAGAGAGAGAGAGAGAGAGAGGAAGAAAAGAAGCGGGAGGGGAAAGAAAATTATGGTAGAACACGTGTAGTCTCTCTCTCTCAATCTATCTATCCCCACACACGTATACGCATAACATACCCAGCTGTCAGAGGTACTGCTACACGTGTGGGAGTATTTCAGAGGCTGCGTACATCATTACCATAACAATATTACCCGATACTGATTCACGCGACCCTGGACACATTTGCACATACGTACTCTACAGAGAACAAAGAGAGACATAGAAAGAAGTGAAAGAATGATGAACAGGCAGACAGAGAGAGTGAGAAAAACGAGAGAATGATTGATTGATTGATAGTTTATTGTTGCAAGTAAAACAACAAAGGAGAAGGGAGGAGCATGCCATCCCAACCCCCAGGCAGTACAGAGTGTGATTATACAACTAAGGATACAATGGAGGAAAATAGTAAGACCAAAAAGTCATTATACAGAGAAGGAAAATAAGATAATGAAAGAATAAGAGAAAAGAAGACAGACGGAGGAGTGAAAAAAAAAGACGAAAAGAAAAGAATGAAAGGGAAATAAAAGGAAAGGAAGAAACTGAAAGAATGAGAGGGGACAAAACAAGAAAGTGAAAAAAAAAAAAAGAGTACCGAGACCCCACAGTCATTATATTGGAAAAAGGCGCAACCTGTCCTCTCTATCATCGTAAAATTATGTACTACTATCCGTTCCGACGACCCAGAACTACCACTATGGCCTCCCGATTCTAGAAGGCTTATGCATACCGGTACCTCTTCAAACGGTGGACAAGCCTAGTTATCAGACCATGAGCTATAAAAAAATATATATAGTATAGTATCCCCTTCCTTACAGACTCAGCTGATCTTTGCGCCGACAATTACTCAGATAAATTCTCAGATAATTGACTCTTAAGATATTTCGACAAGTTTAAAGGGTAAATTAAGACCATAATCGCTACGCCTTCCATTTCATTGGAGAAGATGACTCTGATGAGTGAGGTGTGGGTGCAGTAAGGTAACAGGGTAGTGTAATTTTATTTACGCAGAGGATTATGAAGCTTCGGTCGTTCTTTTGCATCTTTTCTACGTCGGTATCAGGCATTTCATATTCAAATTTCACTTATTAATATCACTCTTAAAGTATGAGTAGTGCATCTGTTTACCAAACGAAAGGCTACAAGGATTCACACGAAGTTAGAGGTAGCCGGTTCCGCCTCGCACATCAATTATTTCCAAAGTTCAAAAAAGAGATCAGTCGGGTTCTTTAGTCGGTTCCACGAGAGCTGGTGAGCCAAATCCTTCAAGGGTGGACTCGCGTACTTGGCATCATTGCTTGGGTGCCTCTCTGCGGCGCTCATTGGCTGTTGTTTACTAGATCTAACCTGCCGTGACATAGCCTACATATCTTGCTCTCTGGTACCTCTTTCAAATCAGATGTGGTCCCGGGATATGCCTTTACATCGTCACCCAAGTAATGATACCAAGTCCGCGAGTCCACCCCTGAAGGATTAGGTCCGCCAGCTCTAGTGGAACCGACTATCATGAGTTTTTTTTTTATCAGATTCATGGTACAGAAGAAGGGTCAGACTACCACTAGGACCATAAAAAAATACCCTGCAAGTCCCCAAAACTCCTACGAAAACCTTGCCAAATATGTGAACTTCGGCGCCGAAATGTTTAAGAATATGAACCTCTAGCCTCCAGTCAACCCCTCTAACGTGACCTTTAGACGGCTGAGCGACGACAGATGTGCACCGTAAACATAAGAACATAGGGAGACTGCAAGAGGCCGAGTGGCCTACACAGGGCAGCTCCAGAATCCCCCCCAGTACTCACGATGGGTGAGATGTAGTTTCAGGGGTTACAGGTAGAGGCTTGATCCTCGTTTACCTTCGGTACGGGCGTACACGCCCTTGACGATACTCCTTATATGTTCCCCACAGTACCAAACTTAATCAGGTGAAGACACACAGGGTCAAACTACATATCAAACATTTCCTAGCTCAAGCACATTCATTTGTGTTGGGGCTTTCCATGGGTAGTTTTCTGACCGTGGTGTATAGTCTGTCAAGACTTCCATACTATGAACGTGGAAAAACACTCATGAGAACGCATTTGACCTCTTTTTAGGTAAAGGTAAAGTTGGAGGCATACGCTGTAGCAGCGCGTGGCCTCGGTGCTCATCTCCGTAACATTGGGCCTTGAGCCTGTGGTGGGAGGGAGCCCATTACCCCGGGACACAGGGCCAGTGTGACATCCGGGTTACCACAGTTTACCTTCTCCAGGTTTCCTCAGGTACCCATTTATCGACTAGCCCGAGAGGGAGGATGAACAGCTGGGTGAGCTGCACACCGACTGCCCGGGCCGGGATTCGAACCCGGGCCCGCGGAGTAGAAGCCAGGCACGCTGACCACTAGACCACGGAGTCCTTAAGAAATAATGAATGTGTGAGTCAAAGGCGTCTAAGCACACCAACTGTAGCACGAGGTCACTCACCCGTGTACGTGCATCTCATGGCGCAGGGACGGTGTGATGTTGAGGCGTGTGGGTATAAGGCACTCAGCTCCACATGGCAAACACATTCGACACTCGGGCTGTCATCCAAAGAACTGGGCTCTGATGGCGAGGAAAGCCGCTCGTACACTATAGCTACATGGCGCACCTGCAGCGGCCGGCACAGGTGTGGGCTGCACGTGTCACCGCACTTATTTCTATCTTCTACAAGGACATTTTCTTCTTACTAACTACACTGTAACTCCTTATTCCTTCCTTACAGCATGTGCTTTAGGGTGAGACCATATCGGGTATTACTCGCTTCATTATTAAACTTCAATTTGTATATTAACTTCGTGCGTAGGGAAATCAAGTGACATCTCGGAGTTATGTCAAGAAAATAAGGTCAACAAGGTGCGCGTTTTCCATTAACATGCATCGGTTGAATCTGTAGAGCAAGTGTCGAACTGAACTGAACTGAAGGTTAAAAAGGTGCCAGGCGTGAATGTGTCAGTTTAACACACACACACACACACACACACACACGGACACGCACGCACGCTAGACACCTGTGCACAGCCTAGGCCACCAGTATCACCTCCGCTATTACATGTTCTACTTGCCATGTTACCCACCACCCCGGGGATGTCCCACTTTTTTTCCCTTCCACATTATGAAAAATAAGAACATAAGAACGTAAGGAGTCTGCAAGAGACCGGTTGGCCTATACATGGCAGCTCCTGTACACTCAACCCCACCTTACCTCACCATCCATGGCTTTATCTAACCTCTTCTTGTATACGGTATTGGGTTATCGCAAAATATTCCCGCTACATATTAAGTCACATATGATACGAACATCGAGTAAATGAGCAAAGATTTATAGCAGACAAGACGTATATGCGTGTCTGTCAGTAATAAACACCCAAAGAACCAGGCGAAGCGAGGCAACGTATGTACGATGTAGAAAACTGCTGATCTGAAAGGGCAAAGTGATTCTTACAAGTGTTCAAGTGTGTGTCGAGTGGCTACTTGCATCACACTTGTTTCAGTCGTGTAGCCCATTATTAACGGCTGTGTATGATAGTTTGAGTCTCGCCAGCGTAGACCCCTCGACTCCTGATGCAAAAACTCCACTAAGCTTTTGAGGCACACTGGGCACGTCTAAGATAACGGGGAATAGGGGAGTTGGTGGGAAGCTCCGGCACGATGGACATTCTTTTTTCATTTTCATCTGAACACACCTACTAAGAAATCCACCAATACTAATGGAAGATATCTCTCACCCTTGCTAATTAAACCATTTTTTTTTTCAGCACATCCGCGGTCAAGCTCTTCAACACTATTACTAGATATTTTTCGTAAGGCCCGTATGATTCTCTTAGCCCAAGGTACAAACTCTCCCTTCCTAAGTCCTTCGCTTGATATCAGTTCCAAAAATATCAGTGTCAGACCCATGGAGGTAGAATTTGTGGGGTCATCATCAGCCCAATTAAGTGAATCCGCCCGAGCTGTCATTTTTACGGCCAGGTGTCAGGTGTTGTCAGGTCAGGCTCCCTCTTAATGGGCTCGGCCAGGCTCGCCCACCCCCATCTTTTGGCCGTAAATTTGACAGTTCGTCGGCTTCACTTCAATGAATGGGATTAGCGGGCCGTGTCGACTCCACCAATTCTACCTCCATGGTCAGACCCCTTTTTCTACGAGCTTTCAATGAACCACTTTCACGGGTTAACGGCTATACTATCCAACACGTTTCTTAGTAACAGTAGGAACAAACAGACTAAGGAAATTAAATCCAAAAAAGCTTATAAGCTGCCGATGCTTCTGTGATTGTAATATTCTGAATTTTCTTATCAATTAGGGAATCAGGGAATATGGCCATCAGTATAACGTCATGTATCAGCACAACCATCCGGGCAAGTGTGTAGCCAACGTAATAAAATATGTGCACACGCTACTACATTTCACCACACTTAAACGTGTCTGTGCATATGTCTGCTTTGAGATTGTTGAGCTTCTTGATGTGTATGTTATATAATACTGTGGCGTGCTCTCTCTCTCTCTCTCTCTCTCTCTCTCTCTCTCTCTCTCTCTCTCTCTTAGGTAACTTTCTCCCTCCCCCGCATCATCAGCGTTACCTCATCTGCCCTTACTTTGAGCAACGTGGTGGTGGTGGTGGTAATGTTGGTAAGGGTGGTGGAGGAAGTGGTGGTGGAGGTAATGTTGGTAGGGGTGGTGGAGGAAGTGGTGGTGGAAGTAATGTTGGTAGGGATGGTGGAGGAAGTGGTGGTGGTGATGATGGATGATGGAAAATTGAGAGAGAGAGAGAGAGAGAGAGAGAGAGAGAGAGAGAGAGAGAGAGAGAGAGAGAGAGAGAGAGAGAGAGAGAGAGAGAGAGAGAGAGAAAAAAAAAATGGGTGGGGGTCACACATCACATTAACTTCACCGATCGATATTATAACACATGTGGTTGAGCTTCTAAGAGTCATTTGGGATTTAAATTTAAGATAAAAAGTCAATAGTATTTCACTGCATAATTATCTGTCCAGTCGAGTTCCCACTTTACTTGGTGTTATGAAAGGGAAACTACAAACACTGCTCCACAAGTCATACATTAGATATTCCTGGTTTTACTCACTATATCGCACGCTAGAACAAATTAACAATAGGCCAGTGAACAGCGGAGAGACCATCCCCAAAAGCAATGATGCCAAGTCGGCGAGACACTCCCGAAAAGATGTTCCGCGCCAGGTTACGTGACACCGACTATATAGTACGCGTAAAAATCCCCATTACCTTCACTTTAGATGAATTCACTACCGCCTATATAGCTATGAAGATCGTTATGGGTATACCTCAAAGGTCTAGCCCACTGCTGTCACACTGCATGAAATAGATCGCGTCCCCCCCCTCCCCCCCACACTAAGGGTAAAGAGCTGTGTTTCAGGTGACCATACAAGTCAACAACACGTATTGGTATGAGGTAAGTGAGTGACATGACAGGGAAAACAGAGATGTCGCCCGTGTAGATGTGTCTGTAACAGTGATTTTTCCGTAAGCCAAGGAGAGTAATTTGTGTGGGAGTGTGTTTTTTATAAGGTGTGGCGTCTGCAGTAATAACAAAGATGCTGGTTATAATAACACTTGGTCGGGAATTTCTTCTTTCTAATTTGACAGTACTGCATTCATTAGTTCTTTTATACAACCACGTAACAATAATATGCAATCATACAAAGATTTAGTGCATGCACCTTCGTTTTCTTCACTCTCGCTCTCTCCCTCTCTCAACAGAATAACATGAGGTTAACGTGTAGGTAGGTTAAATAGATGATCATTTAGCTGCTGAACGGATTAACAGACACACAGACAAACGAACATTTTCAGAACTATCATATTCTCCATCCCTTTGCTTGGTGCGACGGAGATTAGTAGTGATTTATGCTCCATCTTCATATCATACAGAATTTGTCACGTAGGCTTATCTAAAAACAATACCCTCTCTCCGACGCGGCTGATAAAAGGAAAATGGATGAAGCTCGCTCGACACACGTTATGACGCTGTATCGACCCTTCCCGTCACATGTGGTCTTCACGTGCGCTGCCACAGGTGGTAAGAAACTAGAGGAAGTCGCGCGTGAAGGGTTTTAGAGCAAGCTGAACTGACTTTTTTACTCATTTCCAACTCCCCGTGAAAATTTACCATGTCCAAATCCTGTTCAGGCTACACTGTAAGGCTATCTGTTCACCGCACCACCAGTTCCCTCTCGCCAGTAATAAGTCCCGGACGTCCACTATATGCATGGGAACCTCTGGTCTTCACTCGTTGGCTGCCACCTTCCTTCTGCTCGCACTCCCTCACAGGCACATACCTCACCACACCTCTCATCAAGCATAGCACTGTCACTCTACGACCATCAATATCTTCACAGGGTCACCATCTTTTGAGCAGGGAGACTCAAACCACCCTCTCCCTCACTTCTTCCACCAACAGGCTTTCACTACACCTCTCACCACACCCCTTACCAAGCATATCACTGTTACTATAAGCACATTAATATCTTCACAAGGACACCATCATTTGAATAAACACACTAAACCACCCTCTCCCTCACTTCTTCCACCAACATGGCTTTCCCTACACCTCTCACCACACCCCTTATCAAGTATAGCACTGTCACTCTACGCACATCTATATCTTCACAAGGACACCATCTTTTGAACAGGGGGACTCAAAACCTCCCTCTCCCTCACTTCTTCCACCAACATTGCCTTTGAGAGTCCACCAATATCTTCATAAGCACAGACGTCACCGCACACCTTTGCAAGCATAGCACTGCCACTCTACGACCATCAATATCTTCACAAGGACACCATCTTTTGAACAGGGGGACTCAAAACCTCCCTCTCCCTCAGTCCACCAATGTCTTTACAAGCACATACATCACCACGCCCCTTTTCAAGCATAGCACTGTCACTCTACGTCCATTAATATCTTCACAAGGACACCATCTGCTGAATAGGGAGTCAAACCATCCATCCCTTACATATCTTTCAACACGCCCATCACCAAACATAACATCACTCAGGATCCACCAGTATCTTCACAAGTAGGCTACAATGTCCTTTTGCGCTACTCCACTCGGTTGCGGGACCATAAAGAACTATGTAGTGGCTCTTCTCACTGTGACAATAGGTTTACGCCCCCTCTAAGTAGGTTATCTGATCAACGATAATTAGTAGGCTACTCTCATGGTCAAGGGATGCGATGAAGCGATCCACACATGCGTTGAATGCTTGTGTTAAATAAGGACCTGAAAATAGTGAGGCTACAATATGGAGGTCATCACTTGTCCTACTCCTGGCAGCATCGAGACTCCTGGCTAGTACCGGTGATTTAATGTCATTCTAACGCATACACACTTGGTACAAAGGCCCCAAGCCTCATCTGTGACACGATTGGGTGCATCTGAATTTGTCTTGTTTGGACCGAATAATTTGACAAAATGATGATTTACCATAGACATCTAACCTAATAATACCTATGATACATTAGTTGAATCCTATATCATCAATGAAGGTTCTGCCCAGTTAACCTGCAACCTTCAACTTTTGCGAATTCCAATTTATGGTTTAAAAGATCTCTCCTGTATGCTAAACTTTTATGCCCCTAAATTTTGCTATCCAGTGTTGTCTTCACTCAAATAAATTGACCTCATTAGTACAGCCATTAAGTAGGTATTTTAAAGCATTGAACCACTCCTCAAAAGAGAACATGTTCAAAGATAACTGCTTTTGCTCACAGTTTTTTTTATGCAAGGAAGTTCTCTTTGTTGCACTACACTGAACACCTTCTAATTTAGCAATGTCCTTCACAGAGTGGGAGACCAAAACTGCACCATGTACTGTAAATGAGGACTGACTAGCTATTGTATAATGGAAACATTACATCTCTATTCTTGTTTAAGTTTTTGTCAATGAAGCTCAACATTCTGCTTGATGTATTCATTGACTCAGTGTATTGTTGGGAGAATTTAAAGTTTAATGGTAGAGTGAAAGAGCATAGAATGAAAAGAAATATTTCAAAGTGGTTTGTGTGCTGTGTGTGAAAAATATAGAATGGTGAATGTGTGAAGAGGAGTCAAACAGAGGAGTGTAGGGTGACTTGGAGATCCCTTGTGAGTTGCAGTGATAAGACTGAGAAGCATGAGAGCAGGGCAGAAGGGAGATTTTTATAGTGTATAGAGGAATTTATTCATTGGGTGGACAGGGGCATTTTTTGGTATGGTGACCCATTCTGGGGTAGTCTGTTAAGAACATGGCATGAAAATTCTGAAGCTACTGTCTGAAGTATGTTAGATGCTTTCCTCTATTACAAAGTGCATTGTTGTTTCCAGTTAGTAGAACAGCTGACACAGCAAAGACTTACATGTCGGTCTCAGATCCGTTTTCCTGTGTGTCATCTCATCTCTGGTTTATGTTTTCCTGAAAAAAAAATATAATCAAGCATGAATACAAAAGTTTATAGCGTGAACACTATGCCTTCGTTCAGCGGCTCAGTTCCCGGTTATTTCTAGTAAATATTCATTTGCTTCTTGCAGTTACTCCAGAAAATTTAGAACAGTTGTCAAAATCAAGTTGTTACATCTTTGCTGAAATTATAGCTATGATTTTAACCAGTTTACCTTCCCCAGGAACCCATTTATCAACCAGCCCAAAAGGGAGGACAAAATAACTGGGTGAACTTGGCACCGACTGCCCCAGGCCAGAATCAAACCCAGGCTAATGGACTCATATCTAGGTGTGCTAGCCACTATACAAGGTAGGTGCAAATTATACTACCATACATTCTCTTCTTTACCTTTTTGATACCTGTCTATTTTCACCAGCTGTCTCAAAGCTCTTTCTGTAATGTGGTTAGATCATTTGTCTAATTAGAGAATCATTATTCTTATTATAAACAAATTTTTTTTTACTCTACACTTGATTTAACAATAATAGGCCTATCCCAACCAAGGTAAAAGGTAAAGTTGGGGGATACACAACAGCTGTGCGTGGCTGCAGTGCTAATCTACATTGCCTGAAATTTCTTCACTATAAACCCACATGACCACAGTGTGCCACGAAACACACAAGAAATTAATTCAATCGAGGAAAGGATTTCATCAGTGGCGGGGATTGAACCTGCAACCAGCAAGATGGGAAAGCCACTCCTTTAACCAGTCAGCCAAAGAGGTACTCCATTGGCAGAGTGAGTTAGGGGAGGCTTGACCATCAGGCGGCTCAGCACTACACTTGAGCCTGTGATGGGTAAGAACCCATTACTCTCGTCCAGGTTACCACAGTTTACCTGCCCCAGGTTTCCCCAGGTAGCCTACCAATTTTTTGAACAGCCCAAAAGGGAGAATGAATGGCTAGGTGAGCTGCATGCCATGCTAGGATTCGATCCCAGACCCACGGAATTGTAGCTATAAGACACACTTATCCCTGCACCAGGTAAATATATAGAATTACACCCATTTCAGTATGTATGAGCAGAACACCACTGAACTCACTCTCGACTACAATACACTTTTAAAAGAATAAAAGCCCAGCTTACAATAACAATTAGAAACTATCAGTGATAAAACAGCATATCTATCTGTAGTTAATGTTGTTCAGATTTCAGAAATAAGTAATCTGAGGTAAGTGGTTTTAAGAGATGGATGGAACATTAAAATCTATCACAAAAGAGTGTTGACCATTAAAGAAAGTTGCGTGCAATTCTGGTCTATTACTATTAATAACCTAGCTTAACCAAATCTGAACAAACAGTCTAAATTGAGCTTAATGCCTCCTAAACTTAACTCGTCATCATCCAGAGCTGACATACACAATTTTCCAAAGGCGAGCCTCCAGTGATATCAGTGGTCAGAGGAGGCAGGTGTGTAATGTGTGGTTTACAAGCACTACATAGTAAATCCTTCAATTGGAATTTCTGGGTCACTATTGGAGTTAATATTTCAACATCATAATATCTTTGTTGTGACACATCAGCAGTGATTTTTATTTAACGAATTATATATTCTTTTTCGTAACATAGAAGCCATACAAAACCAGCTATAACATGAAATCATGATTGCTTATACACCAAAACAGGCATCAAAACTCATCTAAAACACTGGGTGACATGAACAATAATACACTAAGACTGATGAAGATTTGGAGAGGTCAATAAACTGTGCCAGCACCTACATACATAATAAGGGCCGGAAATACTTGAACAGAGTGTCTACATGGAGCACAAAGAGAGGGATGTCTTATTTAGCAAGTCGGGTATATATTCTAAGTACTGAACCAAACCTATTCATCTCTAAAACAACCTAGTACTCCATCCGCATTTAACCCAACTTTCAATTTTCTCCAAACTGACATTATACCCGACAACCTATTCTGCCGTAACCTAATATAGAGATAACCCAGACCTCCTTCATATTACCTGAACAAACTAAAAAGAGAAAATTAGTTGAGGTGAAAGAAATACCTCTAAACTAACAAGGAAATTAATAGTGGTAAGCAATGATAGAAAAAATACCTCCATCCTAACAAGAAAATTGGCAGTAATGATAAAGGTACACATCTAAACTAACACGAAAATTATTATTATTATTATTAGTGATAAAGAGACTAACCCAAACCTATTCATCTCTAAAATAACCTAGTACTCCACCCATACATAACTTATACCGCCAATCTACTTTAACCTATTCTGGCATAACCTAATATACCCATGAGCCCAATGACACTGTACACTTCAAGAGCGAGGCCTGAAACCTCACCAATGGTAAACGGTAAACCCTAAAATCATATAAAAGTGAGGCAGAACATTGTAAACTGAATCATGAGAGGAAGCCATTGACCCCAGAGAACAAAGAAGAGGCCAAACCCTTGAACCTGATGACACTGTAGCCTTTAACAAGCTTATAAGCCAACAGAAACTACTGTGGTGTATAATTAATGGTTATAATGTATTTTATGACTGGGTATGACAAATTTACACCATCATCTCTTTATCTAAATGAGTTACAAGACCATGATATGCAAATTCTAGGGCTTAACATCAGGTAAAGAGACAAAACAATTCTCTGACAAGTATGATCTACAGCTGTTATGTACTTTATGACTGGGTATGACATATCCACACAATGAACCCTTAGACTATACCTAAATGAGTTATAAAACCATGATATGCAAATTCTGGGGCTTAACATCAGATAAAGATAAAACAAGGCTCTGATGTGTATAACCTACTCTTATGCTTTACTTTGACTGGGGTGGCATTAGGCAGCAATGCAATGTACTTCATCATACCAAAATCAAATAAAACCATGAGATGCAAATTCTGGGGCTTAACATCAGGTAGAGAAAGACAAAACAAGGCTCTGATGTGTATAACCTACCCTTAATATGTACTTTATGACTGGGTATGGCATATTTAGGCAATGCACATCTTCATATCATACCAAAATGCATTATAAAACTATGATATGCTAATTCCGGGTCTTAACGTCAGGTAGAGAAAGAAAAAACAAGGCTCTAATGAATGTGATCTACCCTTAATATGTACTTTATGACTGGGTATGGCATAATTAGGCAGTGTACATCTTCATATCATACTAAAATGCGTTAGAGAGCCATGGTAAGTTAATCCTGGGCCTTCACATAACGTAGAAAACAATGACCAGCAGGCGAGGAACGTGTTGTACTGAACAGGGAACGGACTTGACAGATCACCCATATCCACACTCATACCACAATTACACGTCCAGTACTTGTATTTCTCTAATGTTGTAATGGTGTTTTGATAGAGTATAGCATAGAGAATCAAACCCCTGAATATGGGGGGAAAACAATTACCTGGGGGACTGTGAGGGTCAAAACAGACACAGAGGACAGACTTGACACCCACACTCACCCACACTTATACCACAATTACACATCCAGTGCTTGTATTTCTCTAATGTTGTAATGGTGTATTGATAGAGTATAGCATAGTGAATAAAACCCCTGAATATGGAGGAAAAATCATCACCTGGGGGACTGTGAGGGTCAAAACAGACACAGAGGACAGACTTGACACCCACACTCCCCCACACTTACACGTCCAGTACTTGTATTTCTCTAATGTTGTAATGGTGTTTTGATAGAGTATAGCATGGAGAATCAAACCCCTGAATATGGGAGGAAAACAATTACCTGGGGGACTGTGAGGGTCAAAACAGACACAGAGGACAGACTTGACACCCACCCCCACCCACACTTACACGTCCAGTACTTGTATTTCTCTAATGGTGTATTGATAGAGTATAGCATAGTGAATAAAACCCCTGAATATGAAGGAAAAATAATCACCTAGGGGCCTGTGAGGGTCAAAACACACACAGCGAAGCCTCCACCACACCTCCTCGGGTCGTGTCCTGTTCCTATATGACACAAGATCAGCTGACGGGCCAACGGGGGGGTGGGGTGAGGTGGGGGGTTATTCTATGTGTTTTTCTATGTTTTTGTGTGTTATGGGGGTTAATACATCATGAATCAGCCTCTTTTTATCACTAACATATGGTATCTGTCATTGTGTTCTGTACATTCACGGTTTTCAGGTGCCAGTCAGTGTTTTTTTTCCCCTTATCTGTCTGTGTGTGTGTGTGTGTGTGTGTGTGTGTGTGTGTTGTCCTGTCAAATATATGTAATCTAGTATCGTGTCTAACCACCGTCTCGTATTAGTTACTGTTTCTGCATTTAACTGAATCTACCTCTAACAAACAACAAGTGAAAGGGAACGGATCGTATTGCTACCAGTGACCTCTGACCTTATTTTATGTGGGTGTGTACCTGTGTGTTTCCAGGTCATGTGTTGCCCAGTGTCTTTCATAACCATGCAACCACTGATCTATTTGGTTATTAGGTTCAGCTGTGCGTGTAAGAGTATGATAATAAGCTATATAAAGTCTCTAACCCAAAGTCTGTATGTCTGTATGTATTTATATAACCAAACGTCCGTGTGTCTGTATGTAGTTATAATGTATCCCAAAGTCTGTATGTCTGTATGTATGTATGTAACGAAGTCTGTATGTCTGTAATCCAAAGTCTGTATGTATCCGAAAGTCTGTATATATGTCTATGTATATATGTATGTATCTACCTCAAAGTCTGTCTGTCTGTATATCTGTATGTGATCCAAAGTCTGTATGTCTGTATGTATGTAACTTAAACCCATGTAATCCAAAATCTATGTAATGCAAACCCATGTAACACAAATTCAGTAAGTATCCCAAACCCATGTAACCCAAAGTCTGTAAGTAATCCAGACCCATGTAACCCAAAGTCTGTAAGTAATCCAGACCCATGTAACCCAAAGTCTGTAAGTAATCCAGACCCCATGTAACCCAAAGTCTGTAAGTAATCCAGACCCCATGTAACCCAAAGTCTGTAAGTAATCCAGACCCCATGTAACCCAAAGTCTATGTAACGCAAACCCATATAACCCAAACCTTAGTAACCCAAAGCCTGTAACCCCTAAGACACAGATTCATTACATAGGTACATTAAAACTTCTCTTCTCCAGCTTTTTCCACTCCCACTGTTACCAGAAAAGAAAAAAATCATCATCATCGTCATTTTTCTCCGAGTGGCGGGAGTGGAATATAAGTTCTTGAGCTTCAGTTTCTAGTTATCACGGCCATCAATAAGGCAAACTGCTTCCAAAGAGCGACGTGGAGGGAATAATGGTTAGCTATGCGCGGAGCCATTACGGGGATGATTATATTGGTGGGTGGAGGAGGAGGATGTTTGGGGCTTGCTGGAGTATAATGCGCGCGTGTGTGTGTGTGTGTGTGTGTGTGTGTCATGATATATAATGATAAATGACAAACATAACAGTAATAATAAGAAAATAATAATAATAAAATAATGATAATAATAATAATAATAATAATAATAATAATAATAATAATAATAATAATAATAATAATAATAATAATAATAATAATAATAATAATAATAATAATAATAATAATAATAATAATAACAATAATAATAATAATAATAATAATAATAATAAGAAGAAGAAGAAGAAGAAGTAGAAAAAGAAGAAGAAGAAGAAGAAGAAGAAGAAGAGCAAGAACAAGAACAAGAGGACCAAACAAACACCAGAACATCAATTAAAAAAAAAAAAAGCCAAGATTTAAAGGTAGTATGTACACACAAAACAATAAAAAAAACATGGGAAAAAATATTAAAAATCCAATCTGAATAAAAACACACTCAGCAGAACATGATATACAGCTCAAGACAACAACAACAACAAAAACAATCAAACAAACAAACACACACAAAAAAAACACTGCTGAATCATAACCAAACATGTGGAGAAGAAGGAAGGGAGGGTGGAGGAGGAGGAGGGAGTTGAACACATTTTTCACTGCCAATCATATCCCAAGATTAGACTCACTCCATTATTCCTGCCGCTGTGTCCCCACCGCGCATGACCTTCCCTAGCGCAGCCATTCAAGGGTCAGAGCGCTGGGCAGTGTTGATGCGTTCCTCAGTCAGATTACGACGGTCCTTCTCTTCTTAGGTTCGAGTGGCTGGCCGAACGTCATGTGGGTGTTTGGGCTGCACTCCTTCTCCTCCCCTGCCTTCGTGTGGTGAGGCTTGGTCACACTTTTAATCTGACAGTTTTTGCCTCTCCTCGGCTACACTTGGTTCTCATTCAAGGGTACTCCAAACACACACACACACACACACACACACACACACACACACACACACACACACACACACACACACACACACACACACACAGGAAGAAAAAAAGCTTAATTCTCAAAACAGTTTCGCTACAATATACTTTCTCTTCTGTGTACCATGTAGTCGATGGGTTCGTGTCCTTAAAATATTATACATTATTATTATTACTTCATGTTTATTTGTTATTATCATTTCTTACAGTAAAAGAAGTAGCTCAAAGACAAAATCAAAACAAAGCAAAAAAAAAAAAATGTCGGACAGGTTTCTTTTCCATTGTGTACTTCCATGAGATGCCGTCCAGAGCCGATGGATCTTTCGTCTGCATTAACATCGTTTTAGAATTAGTCACGCCGACGACGGAGCTGTACATTTCGCCGAGTTGCCACGTTATTGAAAAAGTTATAAGTGTATTAGTTAAGTTTATTAGCTGTTGCTTATTAAAGACTTTTGAATATACTATGACACTAAAGCTTAATGCTTTTCATTTACTTTTGATAGTAATACAAAACATGCTTTTCGTTACATAGAAGTCCATGCGTTCTCAAAATAATCTGAATCAGTGGCGAGAGATCTTGTTGGCAAGCTTATTTAAAAAAAATCTTGAGCTTAGAAACTCATCAGTAGGACTAAGAGGAAAATCAATTTAGTTGATATAAATAAACGAAACTTTGCTTAAAAGATTCTATGATATTATGAGCTATCCTGACTTCGTTTTTTCACAGGTGGCTTTGTGGTTCAGTCGTAGTGTCGGCTTACCAGGCACAGACCATACCGGAAATGTTCCGAAGCCTGGTGCAGGAGACCCTCGCCGGGGATGACATCATGCTGGTCCTGGACTCCGGGGCCAGGAAGGAGCTAAACCTCGAGGCCGTGGCTGGCGGCGGCGGCACGATGACGTTATTGGACACTGACGAGTCAAGCAGTTTTCTAGAAACAGCCTCGAAACGTATCCTTCGAGGGAGCCACTTTACTGTCATTTTGGCCTTCACAAGGACCCCAGCATCCTTTCTGAAGGATCTTGATGCCAGATGGAATCCAGACTTTATGTTACTTCTGAGCATGAATTCAAGCGTCAACAACACAGCGCTTCTCGAGGATGAAAGGTTCCAGCGGAGTCAACACCTGACGTTGCTGGAGCTGGATAGTAAAAGATCCCCTGCCAGATTAAGAGTGTTTTCTAGTCTGCCAATGAAAGGAAGAAGGTTTGTAAAACTACTTTTGGGATACTGGAATACGGGCTTTTTTAAAAACAAGAAGGATTTGTTTCCGGAGCGCTTTGAGACTTTGCACGGAGCGGCGCTGCAACTGGCGTCTTGGTGTGATGACTTTCCTTTTTTGTACCCCGTGAACGGCCTCTGCAAAGGCTCTAGCCTTGACATGCTCGATGTGATCGCCTCTCACCTCAACTTCTCATATGACGTCCAGATGGAGCCCTCAGACCACGAGTGGGGTAAGTGGGAGGGCGGCCGATGGACTGGCATGCTGGGAGACTTGGCTTACAACAACAAGGACCTTGTCATCAATGTGTTTCAAATCACCCAGGAAATATTTACCAACTTTGAAATATCTTATCCTTACCACGTGGAGAGCTACGTGTTCCTGCTGGCGAAGCCCCCACCCGTGCCGCGGCGGCAGGGGCTGCGGTATCCGTTCACGGAGACGGTGATCTTGGCCGTCCTCGGCACCTCCTTCGCCGTGGCGGTGCTGCTCACTCTTTTCCTCAGGGCGGTGCCGGACTCCCAAGACTACTCACAGGCATTTCTATTGGTAAGGGATCATATATAAGGCAGCTTGATCTGTAGACATGATTCTTTGATGGGTACCGTTTGGGGAAGTTTTAAAGTATTATTTTGTACGTAGAATAAAGTTTGAGAACTGGCTGTTTTCTGGTTCTAATTAATATTACATTTATATTTCCTCATTACAACATAATCCATTTCATTAAAACGACAAATAAAAGAAATTTATAAATTCTAGTTCATCATTTATAAAAGATTTATTACTGTTTCTCTGATTCACTTTTCCACATCGGCAACATCATTGTGTGTATTGACACTACAACAGCTTTCTCTGCTTATCTCACCTTTCTTTTTTATGTAATCCTCTGTACCTTTGTATATCCAAAACAGCCTCATCATTCTGGATAAATCCTTCCTGCTTTCATTGTGAGTGTCTGTGTGTGGGGCAGGTGCTGGCTGGCATCCTGAGGCAGGCGGTGAATCATCGTCTCGAGCGGTGGTGGGAGCGGGTGTGGGTCGGCAGCTGGTGGCTGATCTGCGTCATCATCAGCACGGCCTACACCGCCAACCTGGTCGTCTTCCTCACCATCCCGATTTACCCACAGCGCATCGAGACCGTCGGACAACTTGCCTCTTCAAGCCTCAGGTGATCATGCAGTTCAGCCTGGTGACATATCTGTTCTTATTGCTCGCAGTGCTCAGGGATCTTTTGCCTTAAATATAACGTATCTGTCTGGTTGTCAGGTAAATAGAAACGGGGAGAATATTGGTTCGGCCATTGCCCCACAAATCAACCAACTTTTTGCTCTTCATCTGGTTCAGTTTTATCTTATATTTACATTCTTCGTTTCCTTACACTGTCTTTCTTCTTATCAATCCTATCCGAGGTCCATCCCCTGCACATAAGCTTCCTCTGTTCTTTATACATAACTAACGTAGATAATTCTCTCCTTTTCTAATGCAATCAAAATAATCTGCAGTTTTTTTTCGCCGCGTCACATGGTTTCGTACTCCATAGCTTTATCAGTCTGTTCTATTCTTTGTCTTGATATCCGTTTATCTGTCTGTCCATCTGTTTATTATTCAATCTATCTATCTATCTATCTATTTATTTATCTATCTTTCTATACACACGCGAGAGAGAGAGACTTGGGCTTTATAACCAACCAGTGAGGGTGGCGGCAGTGGTGGGGATCCTCATGACTGGTGTCGACAGGGTGGCGATGCAGGACTACGGCAGCTTTGTCCCTGATGCCTTGAACACCTCCCAGGACCCTTCCCTTCAGCAGCTGGGAGCCAACCTCGACCTCTTCCCTTACGTCTACTTGAACTACGAGGTCGGGTTCTCCTGGGTGACCGACCGAACCCACTCCCTGATAGAGACGCGGTCCTACCTGGCTTACCTGGTGGGCCTGCATAACATCAGCAGCGTGACCTACGTGATGAAGGAGGAGGTGAGAGGAACTGATTGAATGATTGTTTGAGTGAGTGAGTGAGTGTTTGGTGTTTGTAGTCATGGCGCCGAAACTACTGTGATCATATGGCGCCGAACACGTAAGATCCAGGCACACACATTTGACAAGGCTTTCGTAGGAGTTGTGGGCATTTCCAGGGGTAGTTTTATGATCCTGGTGGTAGTCTGATCATTCTTTTATGCTATGACTGTAAGAAAACACTCATTAGACCTCGATTGATCTCCTTTTTAGCCTTTGGAAATTATTGATGTGAGAGGCGAAGGCATCTGATAATACCGACCCGTAGAGCTGCCATGAACTTTGTGTGAGAGAGCAGCGGTTGGTGCCTGTGTTTGTGGGAAGGGGTACGATTACACTTGAATTCCCACGTAAAAGCATGTGTCCCCCGTCCCTTCTCCCAGGTGTTCCCCGGCTACCTGTCCTGGATCCTGAGGAAGAACTGTCCGTACGCAGCGCGGATGGGGCGGACGTTGCAGACGCTAGTGGAATCCGGCCTGATGGCGTTCAAGTACCGCAAGCACAAGTCGACAGCCTCGCGTTCCCAAGACGACCAGGCGAAGGTATATCTAAGTTGACATTAGTAGTGCTTCTTCAATGTCTTTAGATGAGTATTTAAATTCTTTGTCACTGTACTGAGATGAGTTTTAAGACTGTTTTCATATAGGCGCCATGGTCTTTTAGTAATGTCGGGTATATATATTCTTTTTTCTCCTCCGGCTTTGCAGACGGTGGCCGGCGAGCCGCTGAGCATGAGTCAAATGCTCGGCCCCTTTATGCTGTTGGCCTTCGGTTTTAGCATCGCTACGCTGGTGTTGCTCGGGGAAAGGTTTATCGCCTCTAAATAACAAGAGTTGATGACGTAGAAAAAGTGGTAATTCCTAAGACGAGTCGCCATCCTCTGTGTGTGATCAGACCCCCTCGTTGTTTCGTTGTTTTAGTTAAGTTTAGTAGTTCAGATGTTTCAGTCTTTCTCTTGTGCCATGAATGTAAGAAATCACTCTTTAGACCTCGATTGATTTCCTTTTCGGCCATTGGAAATTGTTGATGTGAGAGGTGAAAGCGTCTGGGAATACCGGCCCATTGTTTGCTCTTATTTCTTGTGCTGCATTATTTTAAGGTCCTTTGTTGTTGCTTTTCGTGACCACAAAGGACTCATGCTTGATCTGTATGACCTCTTCCTTGTGTGCAATGTAATATGTGTCTCAGTTGTTGGTGTTAGTCATAACAGTCCATTTCCGTGAGAGATGCCGAGCTGTTTATTGAGTGAACAAACAATAAATTGATGCATAGATATATTTTTTTCAGCGAACGGTCCTTTGTCATCGTGACAGTTATTGTTATAACTCTGTCGTGCAGGCGAGAATTTCACAGGAAAGATTACCATCAATATTGTCTCTCCCGCCTCCCTCACTCTCTCCTCTACCTGCCTCACCCTCTCGCCACCTGCCTCACCCTCTCCTCCACCTGCCTCGCCCTCTCGCCACCTGCCTCACCCTCTCCTCCACCTGCCTCACCCTCTCCTCCACCTGCCTCACCCTCTCCTCCACCTGCCTCACCCTCTCCTCCACCTGCCTCACTCTCTCACCACCTCCCTCACACTCTCCTCTACCTGCCTCACCCTCTCGCCACCTGCCTCACCCTCTCGCCACCTGCCTCACACTCTCCTCTACCTGCCTCACCCTCTCGCCACCTGCCTCATCCTCTCCTCCACCTGCCTCACCCTTTCGCCACCTCCCCGTCGCCCCCCAGAGAGGCGCGTCACTCCACACACAGAAGCAAATTTTCGAGTGTGACCATCATGTTATTCTGTCACTCACCGAAATGGTTGGTGTGTGGACAGAATTTTAGGCATAAGAACAACGAACAGATCTGGGAGCATTGCATGGCCACAAGTCACCAAAAGTTGCCCCCCTCCCCCTTTCCACCGCCAATTATTCGAACCTTATGACATTCCTCGGCATAAAAAAAAACCCATCAACATCCATGTACTGAAACAGTCAAGTCATGCCTGTGCATCAGTGATTGGGTAGAATCTGCGGCAAGGGGTCGGGGAGCTTGCTAACCCCATGGTCTTCTGTACTCGGCTGCCCAGTTGCATGTATAAATCTTTTAGAGAAAAGTCTGCGGGAAATAACTGATTTCTTTCAAATGCCAACAGAGAAAATAACATCCCTTGTAATATCACACTGTAATAATACTTTTTTTTACAATCAAAGAAACAGCTCAAGGGCAAACAAAAGTAATAATGAGGAAAAAGCCCCCTAAACACTGCCCCTATAAGAAAAATTCAGAAGAGTGGCCAAACGAGAGGTCAATATCGGGAGGAGAGGTGTCTAGCTACTCTCCTCATGAAAGAGTTCAAGTCGTAGGCAGGAGGAAATACAGACGATACTATTTTTCTGGAAGGTTTATGAGACGTATATGAAGACTGTCATCATTAACCAGTAAAAGGAATTGCTAGAGAGTCTGCAGGGCGGCATATTTTTTCCGTAAATCTATCGCCACGACTGTACTGCTGACGGGGAGCCACTTACGAAGGATTCAGGGTCGCTTAATTGAAGGTTCTATTATTCATATCGTCCTTTCCTTCCCCGACTCTCATCATCGTTCTCCAGAGTGGCAGCCATGTGATTTTTGATTATGTAAATTGTTGTGTCTCGTAATTATGGTGAACCTGCTATCATAAATAACCTAGTACATCACGTAATACTGAAGCCTTAAAAAATGTTGGTGAGTATAGTGAATGTGTGTGAGAGGGAGGGGGAGGGGGATAGTGTTGCAAGGTTGGTGGGTAGTGGTGGTGGTGATGGTGATGGTTGAAGGTCGTGGGCAGTGTGGGATGGTGATCGTCATGGTGGTGGTGGTGATGGCGTTGGGCGAGGCTGCTGGCGAACTAAAACAGGACACTCCCCTTTAAAATGACGAGGCCTACTTTTCCGAAGAGCGACACCTATAATTCAGTGGTAATTAAAAGAGAGAGAGAGAGAGAAAGAGAGAGAGAGAGAGAGAGAGAGAGAGAGAGAGAGAGAGAGAGAGAGAGAGAGAGAGAGAGAGAGAGAGTATAACACACGACTAGATTATTTGCTTTTAAGTTTTATTGCTCGTAAACTATTTCCTCTTTTTTATGGACGGATGTTTCATGGGCTGTATCCACGGGTTTCATCGGTGTGCCTTTCAGGGTTTTAATTAACAATAAAGTTGGCAGCGTTTCCCTTCTTCTTCCCTGTTTCGTTGGAGGGTGGACTAAAGGATTTTGTCCCTCGCCCTATTGTACCACGGGAGAGAGAGAAAGAGAGAGAGAGGTAAAGGTGCATATCCCTTATAGTCCTACATGTCAACATTTATCGAACTAAAAGATTGTGTCCCTCGCCCTATTGTACCACGAGAGAGAGAGAAAGAGAGAGAGGTAAAGGTGCATTTCCCTTATAGTCCTACATGTCAACATTTATCGAACTAAAAGATTGTGTCCCTCGCCCTATTGTACGGGAAGGAGGGTAAAGGTGCATGTTACCCCTATAGTGACTGGTGCCTTCTGCCCTACATGTTAACATTTATCTAACTAAACTGTATGACTGAGAGACTTTTGGCTACCTACACGTCAACATTCATCTAATTAAACTGTATGATTGACTGACTTATGCCTTACACACTAACATTAATATAAACAGACGGACAGAGACTAGAAATAACAACAAGACCTTTGGGTATTTCAAGTTAAAAGATGTTTGTTTGTTTTCTATGACGGAGCAGCTTTGACCTTTGCAGACACAACCTTGGACATTTAAATCACCCTCCCATGACTTCCTGCTTATATACATCACACTGCGTTGCTTCAATGTTATTATATTTTTTTTTTACAGTAAGGGAAGCAGCTCAAGGGCAAAAATAAATGAGGAAAAGAAAGAGCCAGCTAATCACTGCTCCTATTGAAGAAAGTAAAGGCTCTTCATACATCAAGGATAGCTAAGTAACACAAAGAATACGAAGCTTTCAACTGTATTTCAACACATTTTTTTTACATGACAAAATCGTTTAACAAATAGGCCTTATGAACGGCATATGGCTACCCGGCTCCGGCCAGGCTGGAAATGAACAGTCAACGAAGTGAAATAGAAAAGGATATGACCACTTCCTGCAAGGAGTTGGTGGTGACCCAGATGACCTCGTAACACCAAAAGCTTTAGAAACTTCGTCTTCCAGGCTGCCCGTGTCCACGCAGCCCACACAGCTGATTGGTCTGGTATTTTATTTCCTCTTTACTTTTCATTTGACCAAGATGGACTTCTCGCGTCCGATTCACAGGCCTGCACACCATCTAGACTACTCGCTCTCCTAATATACTTTTACACAGCCGAGTCATCACTTGAGAAATGTCACTCTGTAGAATAGTCACACACTCACGGATCTGCGTCCTCACTCGAGACCCACAACACCGATGGGACAGCTTGGCGGCCTGCAGCGCCCTCCGCCAGTGGAGACACAACAGGGCTTGAAGGGTACGAACGAGAAAGGTGTCAGGGTTTACCTCCACGGTTTCCAGTACTCACGAGACAGCATGTAAACCCCGAAAAAACTTGTCACAGTATACAAAATAGACTCGTAAGGTGACGGAGAGGACTCGTTGGGGGGACACACAGGGGTAAACATTTCTTAATCGACCTCTAAATGTATCTACAGACTCAAGGGAGATACCACGTGACTACACAGGTAACGCTAGGTGTGTCATTAAGGTGTGCGTGTCTGCGTGTGTGTGTGTGTGTGTGTGTGTGTGTGTGTGTGTGTGTGTGTGTGTGTGTGTGTGTGTGTGTGTGTGTGTGTGTGTGTGTGTGTGTGTGTGTGTGTGTGTGTGTGTGTGTGTGTGTGTGTGTGTGTGTGTTAATGAGCGTCAATGACCTTGTCTTGATCAAAAAGAGCCTTGATTCACTCCTTGGCTGGCCTCATCATTACGTTAGGTTGAGGCAATCATTGTTATCATCATCATCATCATTAACACTTTATGAGCAACTGCCAGAACTAAATAGCAATGAAATGAAGAGGAGTCACAAGCTAATCGTGATGACACAACGTAAAAAGGAGTACTGCTGATGCTGATGCGGTTACGGTTACTGTGGTTCCTGTTGCGGTCACGTGTGTGGACTAGAGGAGGTGCTGTGTTGTGTGAGGTTGCTGGGCAGGGCAGAGGAGGGGCAGAGGGGGGAAGGGGTGAGAGACGAAGGGGATCTGGCAACACAGCACTGCAATATCTATTCTCATTAATTAGAGTCGCATTATCATCATAGCAGGAAACAGGTAAAAAATATATAAATTAAAGCTCGGGGAAGAAATCATTAAAACGGTGACAATGATGGTGACTGATGGTGTTGTTGATTGTACGGGCTGACAGTGAGGGTGGTGATGGTGAGGATGGTGATGGCGCCGACGACGAGAATGAAGGTAATCAGGGTAATGATATGACCGATGGGAAGGACACTAATGACTTTTCTTAATGACTGCTGCCTTTCACTGCATTATGACGAGCGATGCCCCTGATGCCTATGCAAGTACAGGTTCATCACACAGAACAGGTCCCGTTACTCAACACAGCCGGTCGGGGCGGAGCGCGGCGGGGCGGGGCGGCGGGAGTGGAGGTCCTTGCTTGCCCCAGCCGCTCTTTCCTCCTTCATGCAGGGAAATTCAATAATTGCACACTATTTCCATTGCTTCCACAGGCTTACCTTCCTCCCGGGCATCTTATCTATACTTCGAAAGTCTCTCTCACTTCGTATCGTAACCGGAATGCCCGTGGGAGTCCTTCGCCTGCTGCCGCGCCATGGCCCGCCAGCCACGGGCCTGCGTGACGCCGTAGTTTATATACATCTTGTGGAGAACAGCGGCTCCCTCGCCTACTCCGCCGGCACTCACACAGACCACAGACAGCTTAAACAGGTCACGTACATCGATTAAGTCAAAGTCTTTAACAGGATACAAAAATATAAGGTCCACCGAGGCGCCACATCATGATTATCACGAGGGGCACGACGTGGCCCGACTCAGCCGGCGCCCCTTCCTCTTGCTGCCTCAGAGAAGAGGATCTTTGCGGCACCTACGGGTGTCCCTGATGCCGCTGAGATCACCTGGGGCACAGCGAGGGCGTCAGGGGTCGGCCCAGGAGCCAGCAGGTGAGCAGGCAGCAGAGGAAGAGGGGGGACGGGGAGGGTCTGCTCTCAGGGCCCCCGCCGTGCATGGCTGCTGGATGTTCTCCTGGGAGGGGGAAAAAGGGCCATTCGTGAGTGTGTGTTGTGCCAGTGCATCTGAAAACAAGCTTGAAAGCAAATGTCGGTTTCCCTTTCTCTCGTCACCAACCAGTGGATAGTTTCTGGACGGGAGTCAACCACCTCGTGTTCTTTGCCGTTCAGAAGTGTAGGAACAACTGGTAGAGTGGCGCGTACTTTGTATAATAAACTCGAAAGATACCGTATTATTTACTTTCCTATGTTTAACTTAGCTCGAAGAAAATTTAAATGTGATGAACTTCTTGCCACGTCAGGTGTTGTTAGGGAGAAAATGATGAAAGAACGAACAGTCACCATACCTAACCACCCTATCGTCCTGGCGGCAAGCTCGCTGACAGAAAAAGAGAGGCAATAAATAGATCCCAGTCGTGGTCTTCAATGATTCCGGGAGCCTAACTTTGGTATTCTCAGACACTTCCACCTCTCACTCACATCAACTATTTCCCAAGGCCGAAGGGGAGATTAACCGGGCTCTCATGAGTGTTTTTTTCACGTTCACGGCACAGAAGCTTTGTCAGACTACCACCAGGGTCATAAAACTACCCTTGGAAATGCCCACAACTCTTACGAAAGCCTTGTCAACTGTGTGTGCTTGGGTGCCGAGGTGTTTAAGAATATGGCATCAAGTTCGGGGCCTCGTGTCAAGGTTGTGCCGTTCTGCCCATCACTGATAAGAAGGGAGGCGTCATTCGGGGTCCCACCAGTGTTATCAGATCAGATATATACAAAGATCGTACTCAGGACAACGCAATCATCGGTTTCAGACTCCAAAAAACTGTCGTACTCACACAAACAACGATATTCAGTTGAGAGTTATTGTTGGAACCGTTAATTATTGTTGTTTTTAGCGATAGTTTGTCCCACCAGCGTTATCAGATCAGATGTAAACAAATATCGTACTCAGGACAATGCAATCATCGATTCAGACTCCAAAAAACTGTCGTACTCACACAAACAACGAAATTCAGTTAGAGTTATTAGTCAAAACCGTGAATTACTGATGCTTTTTGCGATAATTTTTTATTAGAAGCCCAAACCCGAAAATACAATGTGCTGAGTATGATAACCTGGTAACGCTGCGCCCCATGTGTCTCGGGGGCCTGCTGTCATATTCTTAAACATTTCTGCGCCCAAGCTTACATATTTGACACGGTTTTCTTAGGAGTTTGGGGCATTTCCAGGGGTAGTTTAATGACCCTGGTGGTAGTTCAACCCTTCCTCTGTACCACGAACCTAAGAACACACTCATGGGAACCCGACTGATCTCATTTTTGGCCTTTGGAAATAGTTGATGTGAAAGGCGAGGCGGAGGTGTCTGAGAAAACCGACCCTGGACGACGAGGAGGAGGAGGAGGAGGAGCAGGTGGACAAGGTGAGAGTTGGAGGTGAGAGGCGGAGATGATAGTTGTGGAGGTGCAGGAGATTATGAAACACTTCCGTAAACATTTCCCTTTCCCGTTGTAATAACTTTAAAGGGTGGGGGACGCCATTTCCACGCTTCCTTGCGATTTACTTGGGTTGATTTGACTGGACTTGTATTCCTTCCCGCTTGTCTAACTTTTACGGCTGTCCATGTAGGGTTATAGTGTAGGTACCGAGGCATTCAGACCGTGGGGAAGAAAGGATATTGTCAGAAGTAGCTTATTTTCTTGTCTTCTGAAAGTTAGAGGGTTGATATTTAGTTGTTCATTAATTCAAGCAGTTGGAAAGAAAGGACACTGTCAGAAGTAGCTTATTGTCTTGTATTCTTAAAGTTAATACTGATATTTAGGCAATGCTCAATAATTGGGTAATAAGCCATAAAATGCTTAAAGATATGCTGTAATTATCTTCGGCATGGCTCCCGCGAACACCATGTCACTCGCGATACCTTCCAATCCATTTCCCAACTTACAATTTCTGAAAGAATATCCGGCAGCTTTTGACAAGAGTCCTACTGCACACATGGTTACTTAAAACATGCTTACAAATATCTATATCATAATTATAATCTGAGAGCAAAACGGATATCTCTGGTCTTCATCGTTTCAGTCTAGGTCGAAGACGGAAATGAGTTCTTTGGTGACCCTAACACGCCAGACGTCTTAGTGGGGCTGGAGGAGAGTAATGGGGACAGCAGCGGGGCAGACACACACCCTGCCTGGAGGAGGGATGATGCAGCACCGAGTGACCCCACGCGAGGGAAGTGGCGAGGAAGGGCTCTGGTGTACTGCGGGAGATTTAGCCTTTGTAGCGACTCACAGCAACATTCCCTTTCTCTAGCGTTCTGAGCAGTTTCTTAATTAAGGGGTTTAGGACTGTGACCATTAAAACCTCTGGTCATGAGAAAAATCACTTTACAGCAGTACTGGCTTGTGTTGACGGCACTTACCACCAATTACCACCTTTATTAATATTTAAGAGGAGAACACTTCCCAAAAAAGCATTCCACCAGGTATTTTTATCCATGTTCACTCTAAGGGCTGGATGGATAAGGATGGTATGAAGCTGTGGCTAGAAAAGGTGTGGTCACGGCGCCCTGGTGGATTCCTGAAAAAGACATCGCTTCTTGTGTCGGACCAGTTCAGGGCTCACTTAATAAAAGCCACAAAGAGTAAACAAATTAAACACAAAACTAGCTGTAATACCAGGAGGATTAACAAGTCAACTGCAACCCCTTGATGTATGTATAAACAAGCCTAAGTCGAAGACGGATTACAGTCCAAATTATTAAGACGTAAATATCAGAGAGTGTGTTAGTCAATAATATTAGACGAGGAATGAAGCGAATGGAAAGGCTATTAACTCGAAAGCAGTAAGTGGATGAGTGGTGCGTAGGTTAATGTGTGTGTGCAGGTAAAGCCACGTTAACAGGCGCTCAGCTGTCAGAGAGGTGGAAAGTTAATTACGATGAGCTATGAGGCGGAAACCTTTCAAATCAAGCGGCTTTTTTTCTGACTCGATGGACACAAACGATGAAAGGAATAAGGTAAAAAAACAAACAAGCAGCGGATGAACTTTGCACCTCGCCGGGGAATGACGCTGAACAGTGATTGTGCTCAACTTTGCAAATGAAGAGCAGCGAATATAGGGCGGCGACCATTGCCGTCACCCGCCGCCGCCGCCGACTGAGTGGAGCACGAAGTTATACAAAAGTCATTCCTCGTGAGCGGAACTTACACTCCCGAAACTGAATCCAATCTTATCTAATTCACGGAAACTCGGGGAAGAGGAAAAGAAGTCGATGTGGGAATTGTGAAAGTTACTGAAACAAAGCCGCTCGGAACGGTTTGATGTGGTGATAGTCGATCAGTGAGCGTTTTTAGGTAATGGTGCAGGTGGCCGGAGGTGTTTTTGTGCAAGGAACGATGAATCATTACATAATAATTGTAGATAATGTTACCATCATTCTAATCATTACGATAATTATTAATAACTTTCATTTTCATATCTTAATCCCCAGCATCATCATTACAAGACGCTATTAACCCGGTAGCAGCGACGGACCAAATTTGTGGCTTTACCGTGTACCAGCGACGGGCCAAATTTTCCCCATGATATAAACCCCCAAAATAGATGATGCATAAACTGATCACAAATGCGTTGATAGGTATATATTATGAAATGGTTTGCGTGAGGGGTGATCTTTTCTCATCAATTCGCTTAGAGGGGCCTTTAAGAAACATGACCCCCGCAGCCACCGGGTTAAGTAAATCCCTTCTCGAACAAGACAGGTGGAAGTAGGCCGGCAAAAACGGTGTTCTCCCCTTCACGGTGATGTGATTGTTAATGGAAAAACTGCCGATGGGAGGCGGACCAGGGAACGGGTACTTTTCCCCCTATAAGAGAACTAATGAACTCATCACCAACGCGTGGGTGCATCTTAATAACAGAGCTCGCACACCGATGGAAGCAAATCATCACTTGTTCCAATAAAATCGAAAAAAAAAGTGTGGAATACGTGCAAAATAACCCTTGATGTAAAACAGGATGATGGTGTGTGTGTATGCAGCGAACACCAGCATTAGCAGAGCATAGACAAGAGATGCCTTCACGCCTTGGTGCAGCCTCAATCAACCTCTCGCCATCAGCGGTGACTGAGAACTGCACACCCGCACCTACTCGCCGCCTGGAGGTAAATGCAGACAAACGAGGCGTGAACCACTTTGAGGCTTCGGGTTCTGAGGGGATGCGACGAGGCTGTGTGAACGGATCGCTGGGGAGATTAGTGTACGAATCATAATTACAATGGTCTCTGTACGGCTAGGCGGCAGAGCTACGTGACTCACCATTGAGGACGTGGAGGGTGACGGTGGCGTTGGGCAGCGTGGCGGGCGCGCAGGTGTAGTCCCCTTGGTCCCGGGGCGAGGCTGACGGGATGATGAGGGTGCCCACTGTCTCCTCCCCGTCCACCCGCTCCAGCTCGATCCTCCACCCGCCGCCCTCACCGTCCACCACTCGCTTCTGACCCTGTGGAAGAGGAGTTATCAGTACACACACACACACACACACACACACACACACACACACACACACACACACAGATTCGTTCTCCGTGTAATGGCTCAGGTCAGGTCAAGTCAAGTAGGTCAGAGCCACACGAGCATATAGTCAGGTCTTGCGCCGCTTGTCTCTGCACCTCACCCTTAAAACTATGGTGTGTGTGTGTGTGTGTGTGTGTGTGTGTGTGTGTGTGTGTGTGTGTGTGTGTGTGTCTCCCACACACACACACACACACACACACACACTCGGGAAAACAACAAAACACAAAAATACGGGACTAAGAAAACAAAACAAAACGAAAAAAAAAAAAATAGCACACACACCGCCGCACCACCACCACCACCACGAAAGCAACACCAACGGCCTCTCCTCCAAGTCGGGGCGGGATCATAAGCCGGTAATGTCCGTCCCATTTTCCTTCACAATGGCATCTCCCATCTCCCCGGCGCAAGAAAACGGGAAGAATACCCCGCCGAGCATATTAAGGCGAGGGGGCACTTGGGAAGATTCACCAGCTGCGACTTCTGCTGATATACACGAGAGAGAGGAACGGAAGGAGGTGGACGCGTGACCCTGAGCCTCGGTGACGTGATTGAGTAATAGTCATCAGGTGTTTCCTCTCTCTTCTTTTCCTCCTCCTCCGTTCGGTTATCTCCTGCACTTCCTCTTCCTCGTCGTCGTCCTCCTGACATACAAGGGAGGGAGGTGGTAGCGGTAATAGGTGCCTGGTTGACTCTGTACCTTGGCATTATGAAGCGTTAAAGTCATTGGTTATCTCTCTCTCTCTCTCTCTCTCTCTCTCTCTCTCTCTCTCTCTCTCTCTCTCTTCGTCCACCTGGTAAACAATTAAGGTAAACAGGCAGGTGCTAATTCAATCGATCCCCTCTCGTGCTTGGTAACATGACAGAGCAAGGTTGTCACTGGTCATCAACTCATTTCATCTTCCTCTTCCTCTTAGTCCTCGATCACCTCCTCTTCTCAACATCTCTTTTTTCATTTTTTCCCTTCTCGTCATTGTGCTTTCTTCCCTTCCCTCCTTTTCCTTATCTTCCTGCTGTTACTTCTTATTACGTCATCTGCTTGTGTTCCATTTGCTCCTCCTACTTCTTCTTCTTCCTCCTTCAGCTCCTTCTTCTGCCTCTCATCGGCAAGTCGTGAACTATGGACACAAGACACTTTGTGGGGGTCCGCGGGGGAGGGGCCTTGGTCGCTGCCTCATATCGCTAAAAGGTCCTCGGTTCGATCTATTACGGAAGTTATACGGGGCCATTCCCATAAAGTTTTCACATTTGGACTTCAAGGGGCTGACGCTGACGGGGGCGCGGACGAAGGAACGGTCGGTGCCACTCGTCTTCCTCTTCCTCTTCTTCCTTCTCCTCCTCTTCGTCTGGTGCTGCAGGAGGATGAGGAGGAGGCCCCTGGAGCGAGCTTTATCACATCGATCCCTCGGGTTATAAGCGGCATGGGCACTACTGCTACTACTCCCTACCTCTGCCCCCCCCCCCCTTCCCCTTCATCCTCCTCCTCCTCCTCTGTCTCTCCTACCCTTTCATCCCCTCTCCGTGTATGGCCTTATCAGCCTCGATACACACACACACACACACACACACACACACACACGCGGACGGATGATATAGCATTAAGGAGTATTCCCTTGCGACCTTGGAAGACCTAATATCTCCTCCTTCCACCTATTATTATTATTATTGTTATTATTATCATTATTATTATTATTTGTAGCAGCAGTAGTAGTAGTAGCATCGCTGTAGCGCCATTGTAAACATTCTCACTATAACACTTGAGGCCTTATTATAACATCTTGGCGGACCGTAAGCGCAGTATCGACAAGGCAAGGAAGAGTGAGGGCACGTATTAAGGCGATGCTTATGTGCCATCACGACCCTGCTACTGAGGAGGGAACATCGGGGGAAGGGGGAGGTGGAGGAGCGGGGCGGTGAGGTGACGAAGGCGCGGAGGTAGGCGGCGAGGGTACACTGGAAGCTCATCCGCGAGAGATCCATAAATAACTCTTCTCTGGCGAAAGTGACCCATCCCTCTCCGCCGCCTGTTAAGTGCTCCATCGCTCTCCATCCTATAACTCGAGGCGTCCATTCTCCATGACTGTAAATGACCCGGGTGCCGCCGCCGCCGCCGCCTCCTCCTGGTCCGCTTCCTCCTCTGCCCCTTCCGCCGCCACCGCCTCCTCGCTTCGCATGGTAATTGATTCTGTACTCTCCACGCCTCTTAAGTGTCTCGTTATTTTTCTCGCTGCAGCTTTTGTTTGTCTCTTTTTGTGTCTTTTGTTTTTCTTTTGGCGTTCGCTCTGTATCTTTTTTGTTGTTGATCTTTTTAATGTTCTTTGTGGGATTTGTTTTCACGGGTAGTCTGTCTTAATACTACGTTGTCTGGGTGTCTGTTTGTCTGTGTGTCTGTGTGTGTATCTGTCTGTCTGTCTGTCTGTCTCTCTCTCTCTCTCTCTCTCTCTCTCTCTCTCTCTCTCTCTCTCTCTCTCTCTCTCTCTCTCTCTCTCTCTCTCTCTCTCTCTCTCTCTCTCTCTCTCCCTTCATCTTTTAAAGTGCCGCTTGAAGGGTTCGCTGTAATTAACGGTTTGATTTTTCGTCTTTAATTCTAAGTGCATTCTCATCTTCGTTAATGGACTTTCTCACCGTATTTCTATTCCCCAAACTCTATTTATTATTTGTTTGTTTTTTGTTTCCTTCGGTGGTGTGTGTGTAAAAAAAAAAAATCATCGTAATCATTGTCTTGTAAAGGGTACTATATGATTTTTTTTCTTACTTCGGTGGTTTGTGCGCGTAAGAAACTTAGGGCCAGTTTCACAGCTCGCCATGATGGGTTTATAATCTCCCAAACCAATACCAAAGACACAGAAAATTCATTGTATATATATATATAGTTTGGTGTTCCTATTTAAGCTCAGAAATTTGAAGAAACTATACGGAAAAAGTTTTGTGTATTTGGTGTGGAATCGAAAACCTCAACACTATGGACTGTATGAGTGTGTATAGTTTGGTTCGGGCGGTTATACAAAGACCCTGTGTTGGACTGTGAAATAGCCCTTAATCCTAATCATTGTCGTGTTAAAACGTCCGCTGCGATTGGCACAGATTTGGCCAGCACTGGTAGCCTGGTAACACATATTCCCAGGTCTTTTTCTGCCTTTGTAGTGGATAGAGTGTTTCCCATGTGGTATTGGTGTGCTGGATTTCCCCTTCCAAGGTGCAGAGTTTACATTTTTCTTCATTGAACTGTTGCAGCCACTTTTTGTTCCATTCCTGTATTTTGGTGGTCTTCTTGTGGGAAATCCGCAGTCAAGGGGTTAAGTACCATATGGTTTCTTTGTTTACTTCGGTGGTGTGTGCGGGTCAGAAACTTTATCATAATCACTGTCGCGTAAAATACTAATCTTTTCTTTCTTGTCGCTCCCGTGTGAAGGTTCGCATTCCGTGCCGTGTGTTCTCAGTTGTTCCTCCTCCTCCTCCTCCTCCTTTCCCAGGGCGTGTAAGCAACGTGCCTCATGCCTCTTCATAACTAACACCTCCTCCTCCTCCTCCTTTACCTCTTTCCCCTCCCCTCCAACTCCTCCTCCTCCTTCTTCATCTCCCTGTCTCTATTCCTCCCTTACCTCGTCGCCCTTTTCTTTTTCTTTACCTCCTGTCTCTATTCCTCCTTTCCCTCTTATCCCTTATCTTCTTTTCCTCTTGCCTTTCTTCTTTTTTTACTCCCTGGAACCATCTTTTCCTCCTCCACCACCTTACCTCTCTTCCACCTCCTCCCCTAATCCCATCGTCCTCCTACTTCCTCTCCACAAAGCTCTGAGACATTAATTTTCCATCTTCATCCCCGCAACAACCACGGGAGTAAGGACGAAGCAAGAGTGAGGCGATGCGAGGCGGCTTACCTGGTACCAGAAGATGTAGTCGGGCTGCTCGAGGGCGGCGGTGATGATGCACTTGATGGTGACGGTGCTGCCGCTCTTCACGAACATGTCTGGGCCCCCGGGGATGCGGATCAGAGGCGCTGCGAGGTGGGTGGAGGGAGGGAGAGGGAGAGGGAGAGAGAGAGAGAGGATGAGGGAGAGAGAGAGAAGAGGGTAAGGGTTAGCGCATGGCCTGGTTGCTTTAATCCTGACCTCCTTCACCTCACACACACACACACACACACACACACACACACACACACACAGACACACACGTCATCTCCACACCTCCAGCCTCTAAAATTCTCACCTTCTTGGGAGAGTACGGAGAGAAATGGAGGAGGAAAGGAAGCGTGGAAGGCTCATCTCCCCGATTTTTTTATTATTTATTTTTGCCTTAATTACTTTTCCTGTCTACCTATTACGTCATATTCACACCTGTACGCCTTCATAAATCCTCTCACCTTTTTAACACCTCTACTTCGACTTCCGAGAGATTAGGGAGCAGTGGAAGGAGCACGTCATCGATTTTTTTCATAATTTTCTACCTTAATCATCTTTCCCGTCTACCAATTACGTCATATTAATACCTGTAAGACTTCCTAAATCCTTTCACCTTTCTGACACCTTTTTAGTTCACCTTCTGAGAGAGTTGGGAACAGTGGAAGGATCACGTCACCGATTTTTTCATAATCTTTTACCTTAATCATCTTTCCGGTCTACCAATTACGTCATATTAACACCTGTAAGACTTCCTAAATTCTCTCACCTTTCTGATACCTTTTTAGATCACCTTCTGAGAGAGTTGGGAACATTGGGAGGGTCAGTTCACCTCCTCTTCCTTACCTTTTACTTCAATCAGTTTTCCCATCTACCTGTTACCTCATATTCACACCTGTAAGACTTTCTAAATCCTCTCACCTTTCCTAACAACTCTATTTATCCTTCTGAGAGAGTAGGGAACAGTGGAAGGGTTACCTCACGGATTTTTTTATTTTTATATTTTTACCTTAATTACCTTTCCGGTCTTCCTATTAAGTCATATTCGCTCTTTCAACTTCTTCAGTACCTTTAGGCTCTCCTCACCTTTTGAGAGAGAAGGAACGAACTTTTTATAGATTTCATTTTTACCTGCATCACCTTTTATTCTCTGCCTCCTACGTCATCTTCACACTTATATAACCCTCTAATAAATCTTCACAGCTTGCCCAACACCTCTACTTCACCTTCTGGGAAAGTAGGGATAGAAAGGGTGGATGGGTTGCCTCTCCATCCTTTTTAGCTTTAATATTTACCTTCATAACCTTTTATCGTCTACATGTTACATCATATTTGTACTTCCTAACTCCTTTTACCTTCTCTAAAGCTTCTCACCCTCTCCTCGCGGTCTGGGCGTAAGGGTAGAGAGAGAAGAGGGGAAGAAGGGCCACCTCACCGCCTTTCTGCTTTCATTTTTACCTCTGTCATCTTTTATCGACTACCTATTACGTCATTTACACCTATAAGACTTCTTAGCTCCTCTCTCCTTCTCTAGGGTCTCTTTGCTTTCTGGGGGAGGAGGAAGCGAGGGGAGAGTGGAATGGTTAACTTATCATTTTTTTGCTTATTTCTTTTTTACTTATATCAGCTTTACCATCCACCTAGTAAGACATTTTCATACCTATAAGACTTCCTAACTCGTCTCTCCTTCTTTAGACTCTCTTTGCTTTTTGGGGGAGGAGGAAGCGAGGGAAGAATGAGTGTAAAGGGTCACCTCATCGATCATTTATTTATTTATTTTTTACCTTCTATCGTCTACCATATTACGTCACACTCACACCTATAAGATCTCCTTACTTTCCCCACCGTCTCCAACACCTCTCGGCTTTCTTTGCTTTCTGGGGGAGGAGGGAGAGAGAGAGAGAGAGAGAGAGAGAGTGGGGGAAGAAAGAGTGCAAAGGGTCACCTCACCTTCCCCGTCACTTTAATCTTGACCTTCCTCACCACGTCGTCACAGTACGTCGCCTCAACACCTCAACAACCTCCGCTAACCTCCTCTCCCCTTCAAGCCGTTCACCACCACCGCCACCACCACAGGCAAGCCATCCGAGAGAGCGCCTTCCTCAAACACCCTTTCCCCTTGATCCCCTTACCTCCGGCCTTAAGGCGCCTCTCCTCCATCACCTTTACCCTCTGATCTCCTCCATTTCCATATTCTCACGTGTCTCCGCTGGTTTATCCCTTTCTTTCACCTTCAAACCACATGCTCTCCCCAATTCCCTTCGGCTTAGGCAGTTATCCGACTCTTTCTCTCCTTCCTGACCCTCTATACTCGCTTCTCTGGTCCCTCATCCCTCTCTCTTGAACGACGTAATCTCTTCACTAGTTACCCTTTATTCTCTTCTTAGGTACCTCGTTTTCCCTTCAAACCGTATGCTACCTTAAGTCTCCTTCGTCTTATGCAGTTGTTGATCCATTTCTTTTCTTTCCTCTCTTCTTATGTGTATTTTTTTCCCCTTAAACCGTATGCTACCTTCAACTTCCTTCGTCTTAAGCAGTTATCCGTCTCTTCATTCCTCTGTAACTCTCTACTCTCTATTAAATGGCCCTCTGCCTGGTTGTTGGTAGACTTGAGGGCAGAGAGTAGGACGCAGCGGAGAGGTGAAGAGCTCCTCGCAGGGACAGTGTAGTTAAGGGTCACACAACAGAGAACCCACGAGTGATTAATAGACCCCGACACGTGAGTTATAGTTGTGTCTTTCTGAATGATATCTCTTTTAATGTGCCTGTCTTTATTCCTTGAACCATATGCTACCCTCAATTTTCTTCGTCTTAGGCATTCACCCGTCTCTTTCAACTCCTTCAGCCTTCTCTTTTCAGGTCTCTCGTTTTCCCCTTAAACCATATGCTCACTTCAGTCTCCTTGGGCATAAACACTTGTCCCCCTTCTGTCTCTCTCCTTCCTCTGACTCCTACTTCCCTTCCTTTCCCAGATCCTCCATTTTCTTTTCTTCAAACCATTATTATGCTTGCTTCAATCCCCGTGGCTGGTAATGCTCATCCCCTCGTTTTTCTCCTTCATTACCGTCTATTACTTTTTCTGGGCCCATAACTTCTTTTTTGTTTCTTCAGACTACATTTTCCATTCTGTCTTGGCATTTGGCGCTTTTTCCTTCTCTTTTCTCCTCCTCAAAACTCTACTTCATCCTCCTTATCCCGACCTTTCTAGTTCCCTTCCCGTCTATTGTCTTTTCTATACGTCCTAAATTTTTTTCTTCAGACTACATTTTCCATCCTATCTTCACATTGAGCGCTTCTTCCTTCTCTTTTCTCCTTCTTACAACTCTACTTCATCCTCCTTGTCCCGACATTTCTAGTTCTCTTCCCGTTTATTGTCTTTTCTATACGTTCTAAACATTTTTTTTTTCTTAAGACTACATTTTCCACTCTACCTTGGCATTTGGCGCTTTTCCCTTCTCTCTCCTCCTCAAAACTCTCCTTCATCCTCCTTATCCTGACCTTTCTAGTTCCCTTCCCAGGTGTCTCGTCTTTCCTTCCTTCAGACCACCACACCACCGCATGCTCCATTTCACCTCGGCTTTAAGCGCTCATCTCTTCTCTTTTCTCCTCCTTAAAACTCTCTACTTCTTTCTACTTACCCCTTCCTTTCTCTCCCTTCTCTCTCCCTCGTCTTTTCTCTCAGACAACATGCACCATTTCACGTTGGCATTAAGTTCATATATATATTCTCATTTCTCCCCGTTCGCTCTCTATTTCTTTCTACTTATCTGAACCTTTCTCTCCCTCACGCCTCATACATCCCCTACTAGGTTCCTCATTTTATCCGACACATGCTCCTTTACAACTTGGTTTAAATCGTCCATCGTTTCTCCTCGTACACCCTCTATTTCTTTCTCCTTATCCCAACCTTTCTCTCCCCTTTGAGTCATACTATATCCCTTTCCAAGTCCCTCATTTCTTCTTCAAACCACATTCTCCATTCTCCTTAGGCTAGATTTAAGTGCCTATCTCTTCTCTATCACCTCATTCACTCTCTACTTCTTTCTTCAATCCTACTTCTAACCTTCTTCTCTCCTCAGAGCCATACTTCCCTTCCCAGGTCCCGCCTTTTCACACTCCAAATACTTACTGACGACGTGGAAGCGCACAAAGTGGCTCATCTTGGGCTCCGTGGACACCTGACACTCGTACCGTCCGTCGTCCCGCTCCTGCACGTACTTCACCTGCAGCGTCCACGTCTCCGAGTCTGCTTCGTGCCACGCCTGGAAGCGCTGGTCGGAGATGAAGGTGTAGTGGTCGACGGTGAGGATGTGCGAATCGCGGCTCCTCACCCACGAGATCTGAAGGAAGACGAAGGCGGTAAACTAGGATGCGATGGTAAGGTGTGTGTGTGTGTGTGTGTGTGTGTGTGTGTGTGTGTGTGTGTGTGTGTGTGTAATTGAAAAAACAAGATAATAAAGTGAACAATAACGGCCGCGAGAGAGAGAGAGAGAGAGAGAGAGAGAGAGAGAGAGAGAGAGAGAGAGAGAGAGAGAGAGAGAGAGAGAGAGAGAGAGAGAGAGAGAGAGAGAGAGAGAGAGAGAGAGAGAGAGAGAGAGAGAGAGAGAAGAGAAAAAGAGAGATAAAAAGAGAGAAAACGCTCAGCTACCATCGTGTTCCGGTAAAATATTTGAAAACGAAATGAAAAAGACACACACAAACAAACAAAAAAAAAGTCACAATCTGTTCGACCGTCCAATAAACTACAAACCAAAATCCACGTTTAAGAAATCCAATGACAAAGTGAACAAAAAATGAACATGAGCAGACAAACCAAAAAAAAAAATATATATATAAATGATGCGATAAGAGGCGACAAAAAGAAGCTTAATATGTGCGAGGGGAGGATTACACCACCACCGGGAAGAGCCATGAGGGTAATGAATGTGCTTTGTTCACCACGGAATACACTCGCAAGGGGTCGCCAGCCACATCGAATTGGAGGAATTATATCGCCCGGGAAACAGATGACTCCAATTCCCGGCAAAATGGTGTGGATAATGACGCCAAAAGTTAGCCATTTTCCAGCCCGTCTGAGTGAGCTAAGAAAATGCAACCTGATGTATGTATACGTGTGTGTGTGTGTGTGTGTGTGTGTGTGTGTGTGTGTGTGTGTACATTTGTGGTCAATATCTATCTATCTATCTATCTATCTATCTATCTGTGTGTGTGTGTGTGTGTGTGTGTGTGTGTGTGTGTGTGTGTGTGTGTGTGTGTGTGTGTGTGTGTGTGTGTGTGTGTGTGTGTGTGTATGATATTGCTTTATTAACGTCGTAATATAACTTTTACGCCACATAATTACAACACGCATGCAGTCATCGTCTTGTTGATTAATATATACCAACATTTTCACACCAAATATATAATTCGTACACACACACACACACATTTAATCCCTCTATGATATTTTAACTGCACCTTGTGACCTGTAATTGCTTCACTAACTATTATTATCATTCATACACCACACACACACAAACACAATCATATATAATCATCACCAGTATAATGTTTGCACTCTACACACACATACTATTATTGCAAGCACCAATTTCACACTTCATGCACGCTCACACAAATATATTACTAGCATTACATATCATCACATTTACACACACAGAAAAAGACATACACATACACACAAGTATATAGCCTTTATCTCTTTTTTATTGCCATCTTTTCCACCGGACACCGACACACATTCACACATTTATCGCCTTCTCTCTCTTTTTATACTGCCCCTTTCCCTCCCTGAAGAGTTACGGCCATTACCAGTATTACTCTTCACATGACGCTACGGCCGCCAGGGACTTGGGACGGGCGGCGGGCGCGGTCACTTGGCGGCGGCGGCGGGGCGTGAACGAAGGGACGTGCCGGTAAAATGTGATCAAGCAGGACGGCGACGCTCTCCGATCACCTCATGCGGAAGGGAGGGGATAAGTTTCCATGTGTCATACGGTGTCGTGTTTCTCGTGTGTTTATTGATATCCCTGGTGACTGCTTGGTCCGGGGTTGTCTCTTTCTGTCTTCTTTCCATCCTTAGTGACGTGGGTTAGGCTTGAATACGAAACCTCACGCAGAACGGCAGGGATAAGCTTCCATGTGTCATACTGCATCGTTTCTCGTGTGTTTATTGATATCCCTGGTGACTGCTTGGTCTGGTGTTGTCTCTTTCTGTCTTCTTTCCATCCCTAGTTACGTGGGTTAGGCTTGAATACGAAACCTCACGCAGAATTAACAGCGGGGATAAATTTCCATGTGTCATACTGCATCGTTTCTCTCGTGTGTTTATTGGTAGCCCTGGGGATTGTCTCTTCCTCGTCTCTCTTTTCATTCCCTCCGAAAAAGAAGATTTAAATAAGAAACGTCTTGGGGATAACTTTCAATTCCGTATACTGGATCGTGTTCGTTCGTTTATCGTTATTTCTGGTGACGTGCTTGGTCTCGGCTGTCTCTTCCCCCTCTCTCCTTTCTTTCCCTCCGCAGAAGAAACGAAATATGGAAGGGTGAGGATAACTTTCCGCTCCTTGTACTATATCGGGGTCCTTGTTTGTTTACTGATATCCCTTGTGACTGCTTGGGTTGGTTTGTCTCTTCCTCCTCCCTCTTTTCATTCCCTCCGAAGGTTTTAATAAGAAACGTAAAGTGGGAGAGGATAACTTTCCATTCCTTGTAATATATGGGGGCCCTTGTTTGTTTACTGATATCCCTTGTGACTGCTTGGGTTGGCTTGTCTCTTCCTCCTCTCTCTTTTCATTCCCTCCGAAGGTTTTAATAAGAAACGTAATGTGGAGGGGCGAGGGTAGCCTTCCATCCCTTATCGTGTTCCTCGTCTATTTAATGATATTGCTGATAGCTGCTTGGTCTGGCTTGTCTCTTTCCCTCTCTTCTTTCCATCCGTAGCAGAAGAATACGCTTCATTTAATTAGAAACGTCATGCGAAAGGGCGAGGATAACTTTCCCTTCCTTATACCGATTCATGTTCCTCCTTTGTGTCTTGATAATTCTGGTGACCGCTATGTTTAGGTTGTCTCTTCTTCCTTTCCTTTCCCTCCCTAGGTACGTCGTGCAACGGTAAGGGAAAATGAGGATAATGACTATGATAAGAAAAGTCATGTCGGAGAGCGAGGATAGTCTCGCTCCTAAGGTTTTTAAATCGAGTCTTTCTTCTTATTTGTTTATTGTTACTGTTGGTGATTGCGAGGCTTAACTTCCCTCTTCCTTGCCATTTCCATATTTTTTCCATTCCTGCGAGCGGGACTTAAGGAGAAGCAGATATTTTCCTTACTCTTTTTGTGGGTGCAAGTGCGTATGGGGCGAGACTGTCCCTTCCTTCTCCCATTCCCCTCCAAACCATTCCTAGGAACCGGCGTGCGTGCATAACTAAAAGAGGCTGTGCAAAACTTTCCTTACATTTTTATCTTGCTTATCTTCTCATGTTTTTGCTTTGCCAGAAATTAATGGCGTGGAACTGAAGTAACGTGGGGTTGGAGAGAGGTTACGTGGGATTGGGAAGTTATGTGGGGTTGGGAAAAGGTTATGTGGAGTTGGGGATAGGTTATGTGGGGTTGGGGAAAGGTTATGTGGAGTTGGGGAGGGGTTATGTCGGGTTTGGGAAGGTTATGCGAGGTTAGGGTTAAGGAGGGGTTATGTGAGGTTAGGGTTAGGGATGGGTTACGTGGGAAAGGGGTTTGTGTGGCTAGGTTTCGTTTCTTTTTCTTTTATTTTTTGCTTGACCAGAAATAAACGACGTGAATCTGCAGTAACCATGTGTGTGCTGCGATCGCCGTGAATTAATGAAGCGAAACTGTTACTAATATATCAAAAAGAACTGGGCTCGATATCAATTACTTAGCCGATTTTATTTCACACATTATGTTTATATTACAATTATTATTAGTATTATGGGCCCCCAAAACTTATGTGATCTATGGTTATGCCTGTTGTTATTAGTATTATTATTTCTGGTGGTGGAATAATAATGATGATCCATGGGTAATTGATGTCATTATTATTATCGTTATTATTACCAAAGTTTAGTCATGACTCGTAATGGTGTTAGTGGTCATAGTGGTGGTGGTGGTGGTAGTGGTAGTAGTAGTAGTAGTGGTGGTGGTGGTAGTGGTGGTAGTGGTAGTAGTAGTGGTAGTAGTAGTAGTAAATGTTGTATATTGCAAGTGAAGAAAAAGAAGAAGAAGAAGAAGAAGAAGAGCAAGAACGAGAACAAGAAGAAGAACAAAAAACAAGAAGAAAAACAATGATAACAATAACAAGGATGAGAACAACAAGATGAAGACGAAAAAGAAGGAGGAAAAGAAAAAAATAAGAAAAGAAAAATACATAAAAAAACAAGAAAACAAACCGAAGCGAGATCAAGAAAAATGCAAACCACTTCTCCGTCCCCTAAAATGCAAGAGGAAAAGAGAATAGTATCCGTCTGCTGAGCGTCCTGGCTTATACCACACAATAAGGCACTCCGCGCGAGGAAGGAGTCGTTCTGGGCTAAGTAGGAAGCTCTCACCTTGTTATTTCATCCCGTCCGCCGCGCGCAAAACAGGAGGAAAGACCTTTTTTGGGGGATGCAGACTTTTATGCTTCCTCTCTCGACCTCACTCGTTATAAAAAGAAACAGAAATACTCTTTTAGCACATTTCCCGAGGTTAATATTGACAAGTGCTTTTGGAATATTAACTTTGAACGCCTCTTTTTAATACTACCATCATTACGATATAAAGAGAAACAATTCTGAGACTTTTTAGCACCCTTCCTGTAATGATAATAATTAATACTTCTCGAATATTGACTGTAAATATTGCTTTTTGTGCTACTTTTCTCGTGATAAAAACAAACGAACACAAGTGACTTTTAATACTCCTCCTGATGATCAAAATGACAGGTGCGCTTGGGAATCATTATTATTGCTACCTTCTTTATAGTAAAAAAAGAAAGCTGCCTTCTTTTATTACCCTGATGGATGGTAATAGTGAAAAATACTTCTCGGATATTGAATTTGAACTCTACTTTTACTAATTGTTGCCTCGTGATAAATAACAACCGCAGGTGATTTTTTTAATACTCTGCCTGATGATTATAGTGACAAGTGCTTTTGGAATAGTGACTTTGAGGATCACTATCACCACTGCCTCCCTCGTAATGATAAAAAGAGACAAATTACGTCGTTTATCACCTTCTCTGATGATAATAGTGACAAGTGTTTTGGAATAGTGCATTTAAGCATCACTATTACTTCAACCTTCCTCGTGATGATTAAAAATAAATAATTGTCTTTTTATCACCATTTTTTAGGATAACAGCGACAAGGACATCTGGAATCATGACTTTGTGCACCATTGTCGATCCTCCTGGTGATAAGAGGGACAGGAGTCGTGGGAATATTGACTCTGAAGCACCTTTTTCTCTATTAATTTTCAGTGCCGGGCAACAACAAGAACTGAGGGGCCGCGACGCATGTTTTCAGAAAGGACGAAAATAGAAAAACAGACGCAGTGAATCAGTGGGCATTTTCCGGATCTTTTTCTCTAGGTATCGAAAAAGTTGAGTTAAATGTCACTTTCGTCGCTTCTGGCCGTGAATGTTTCCAAAGATACCCTTCCACATGATGATAGTAACAAGGGCTTCTGGAATAGTAACTTTGCGCACTATTGTCGATCCTCCTGAAGATAAGAGGAAGAAGAGTCGTGGGAATATGACTTTGAAGCACCTTTTTCTATACTATTCTTCAGTCCCGGGCAACAACAAGCACTAGGATGCGACGACATATGTTTTCAGAGAGGACGAAGATAGAAAACAAACGCAGTGAATCAGTAATCTTTTTCTCTGGGATATCGAGAAGCTGAGTTAAATGTCACGTTCGCCGTTCCTGGCCGTGCATGTTTACTGGGCGCCATTTAGAGCGTGCCGGCGGACTCTTTTATCGTGATGTGTTGCCGGACGGAATTAAGTGTCAGGTCCACAAATATTTCTCCCGGCCGGCGGCGCGAGACGGAGCGATGCAGTTTACCGGCGGCAGGCAACGACCGGCTAATATTTCCTAATGCGGAGGAAGGCAATTGTTACCCACCATTGCTGCGGACGATATTGATGGTTGCTGGTTGTGGTGCAGTTGTTATTACCACTACTACTACTACCACTACTACTACTACTACTACTACTACTACTACTACTACTACTACTTCCACCATTTGAAGCAGCAGCGACAGTAGTAATAGTAACTGTAATGGGTTTAGCAGTAGCAATAGTAACATAATAAAAAAGGAGATTAGTTTTGTTCTAAAGAGTGTTTCTTTAGGTTCATGGTACAGAAGAAGGGTCACACTACCACCAGGGTCATAAAACTCCTACGCTGGAAATGCCCCAAAACTCCTACGAAATACGCGTTAAATATGTGTGCCTGGACGATGGAAGGTTTAAGAATACGAGATATGGTTATGTGTTATTAAAGGAACTCCATCAGTGTACAGGAAACGTCGTGAGAAAGGATCGGTCTTCTTTACCTACGGAAGAGACGACCACTACTAAACAAATTCAGGGCTTCTCATTCGAAAGCATTTATTACAACACTGCTTCCTTGGTGTTTCTCAAATTTAGATACACCCCGAGAACGAGAAATAATTGTCTGCCAGTTGAAGTTACCCGTTATATATTAAATGCAAAAAGCGTTTCATTCATTACTTATTCCCTTGATTTCCTCCCAGATGACAAGAACGATTCAAATCATCCAATATCCCAAGAGTTACGTCCGTGAATGTGTTCGGTATAACTGCTGTTCGCCAAATATCGCCATAATTGCTTTACACTCGAATTTCTTTCAGATAAGATTCGGCGGCCGTTTCATCGTTCTCGTCCATGGATAGATAGACACGCTGATGACCCGATAGATGCATTTGGCTGCCGGAAAATTGTGGGACTGTGTAGCATACGAATTTTATCTTAGTTATATTCTCTGATCATTTTTTTCATCTGTATTTCCGCTTGCGAGTTGTGTTATTCTTGTAGTACTGCTGTCCGTGCTCCGAAAAGAGGGATGGACGAGGAGTCGATATAGATTAATGATTTTACTTTACCAGTTGTTAATAATAAAAATTTGCGTCACACCCGCTACAAAACGTTTAAGCATTACAAACAAATAGGCTTTATGTCACCTGTTCCTCCTGTTCTTCCATGCATGCTTTTCCTTATTGTTGTTCTTGTCACCCTTCTCATCATACTTTCCCTCGTTTTTCCTTTTCCTCTTCCTCCTCCTCTTACTCCACTTACATCTACTGCTACTTCTATTAGTGCTGCTACTACTTTTTCTGATACTCTTAATATAATCACCGTCTTTCTTTTTCCTCTTCCTTCTCCTCTTACTACAACTACATCTACTGCTACTTATATTGGTGCTGCTGTTACTTTTTTCTAATGCTCTTAATATGATCACCGGTAAAGGAGTGATAAAAAACAGTATCATCAACATTCCTACTAGAAACATCAGCCGCAGCAGCAACAGCAATAACAACGACAACAACCAAGTCAGGGAGAGAAGGAAAAAAAGAAGGAGGAAGGACAGTAAATACAATAACTGCGACCATTAGCTATACGGGATCAGACTAACACAGAGGGGAGAGACGGAATTCATGTTTGCTTGACCGTTTACTAAAGTCTCCCCTCCCCCAACCCCCCCATCTCTCTCTCTCTCTCTCTAATAAGTGCAATAATAATGACACTAACAACATTAAGAATCACTAACAACCCTGACAGCAATTCGACCCATTCCACAATCTCACAATCTCTCTCCCCTCGCAGCCTCACATCACGTCCCCATCAGCGCCCCTTGCAGACGCGCGACATCTGCGACTCCAGGAATAAAAAGAGTCGTGGCCAGCCGGCGGACGAAGGGATTTGTTTGAATAATTCCCTCTGAGCTGCAATTCTCGATATCAATAGCTCCTGAAATTCCCCTCTTGCCCTCTCACACTTCCCTCCGGCCTTTCAGTATTCCCCCTCGTCCTCAGTCACCCTCAGATAACCTTCACTGTGAAATCCAATCCTCTGCGTACGCCCTTTGAGTTATTCGCCCTCCCCTTGGCCCTAAATTATCCTCCCCCTCTCTCTGTTCCTGTTTTTGTCCCTTCTTTCCAGCCTGCTTCCTCTTGCTCTCCCCTCGCCTCACCACGAGCACCGCGTCCACCACCACTACCAGCTCTTGGGACCCTCGGCATTGCTCTCCAGGTCACCATCCACTGAATTCTAGGTTACAGAGCACTTTACAGGGACCTCTAGGTATGCTTGAGGCCTGGTAGGAGAGGTATGGAGGGCTTATTTACTTTGATATAATTTGGGGGGACCCTCTGCATTACTCTCCTAGTCACAATCCGCCGAATTCTAGGTTACAGAGCACTTTACTGGGACGCCTATTGGGACTTAACTGTGTCTAGGTGGGCATGGGGGTTAGTATGGAAAGCTTATTTACTTTGATATCATTTCCTCTTTTCTAATTATGCATTGTTCTCCCAGTCACCATCCACCAAATTCTAGGTCACAGGGACTTTACAAGGACCTCTAGGCGTGCTTGGGGACTAGTATGAAGAGCTTATTTACTTTGATGTCAGTTTTTCTTTTCTAATCATGACCACTTTTACCATTTTTCAGGGCGCTCTGTATTGTTCTCTCAGCCATCATTCGAGTTCAGGGCACAACGGGGACCTGGCAGCATCTAGGCGCTCGTGTGGTGTTGTGAGCAAGGCAAGGAAGTTACACCGAGGTCATTTACTCCAATATGATATCTTCGGGCGCTCTGTATTGTTCTTTTAGCCACTTATTGATTTCTAGGTACAACGGGGACCTGGCAGCATCTGGGCGCTCGTGTGGTGTTGTGAGCAAGGCAAGGAAGTTACACCGAGGTCATTTACTCCAATATGATGTCTTCGGGCGCTCTGTATTGTTCTCCCAGCCACTTATTGATTTCTAGGTACAACGGGGACCTGGCAGCATCTAGGAGCGCTTGTGGTGTTGTCAGCGAGGCAAGGAAGGGACGCCTAGCTCATTAATTTTACTCCAATATGATATCTTCGGGCGCTCTGTATTGTTCTTTCAGCCACTTATTAATTTCTAGGCACAACGGGGACGTGACAGCATCTAGGAGCGCTTGTGGTGTAGTCAGCTAGGCAAGGAAGGGACGCCGAGCTCATTTACCTCAATATAGCTTCCTCCTCCGTTCCTCACGCTGCCAACCTCACTTTCCCGGCGTAATTACTGCAGTTAATCCTCTCCACACAATAGCGCGCGGGCATCAGCGCATCCTTACGTAAACACGGGAGCCTCGCGAGGGACAAGATGGAAAAGCGGAGGAGCCGCCAACGACAAAGGATAATTAAAGCCTAATTTGACTCCCCGCCCGCCATCTTCCAGCAATTTCAGCCGACCTCCAACATCGATCTGGCAAAACATTTAGATCCATATTTTTCAAACTCTTGCAATTCTTAGTACATCTGTTTTAAAAGGCTCTCGTAGAAGCTGTAGGGGTTTCCATAGATGGTTTCTTGGCCATGGTGGTAATTTTAGAAGGCCTCTTGCCCATGAACATGAAAACACTTAATACAACCCGACGTATCTCATCTGTAGCATTAAAACACATTAGTAACAGGAGATCGAAACGTTTGATAATACGAGGCTTAAACTCCCGACCCACAAATACGAAAGAAACCACTGACTGACTGACCCAAAATCTGCGAGTCCACGACAGAGCGGAAAAAAAGAAAGAAAAAAAAATCAAGGTCATCTAAAAGCTTTTCCTAAACTCCTGTTCCAACTGCTAAATGCTCGACTTCTGTCGCTGACTCCGGGCGATTCCAGGAGCCATTGGAGCGAACTCTGAGACAGCATTTTACACCTGAAAATGTCGATCACCCACCGACTGGTTGCCGAGGTTCCGGATCCTGCAGGGGAGGTAGGCGTGTGTCCCGAGCTGCGCCGAGATGTTGGTGGGCGCCGCCGGGTCGAAGTAAGGAGGAGGAGCCGTGGAGGGGATGGTCCTTTCGATTCTGATGGGGGTGCGGGAGGAGGAGGACGAGGACGAGGAGGAGGAGGACGAGGAGGATGAGGATGAGGACGAGGAGGAGATGTGGAAGGAAAGGAAGGTGGAGGAGGACAACGAGGCGGGTGGGTGTAGGGACGGGAAGGCGACAGAATAAGTGGGGGAGGAGGTACTTCGAAAGGCAGGGAAGTAAGGTCTCTGGCGGAGGTGGCTGGCATGGGCGAAGCTACGGGGGTACTCCTGTGGTGGCTGGGTAGTAGTAGTGGTGGTGGTGGTGGCTACAGGTGGTGGTGGTGGTGGCGGGGGAGGGGGTGGTGATGACGAAACGGGTGGTGGTGGTGGTGTAAGGGTCGATGGTAGTGCAGTGGTGGTGAGGGTGGGTGGTGTGTTGTAGTCTGCAGCAGCTTGTGGTGGTGTTATGGTGGAGTATAACTTGGTGATTGTGGTGGAAAGCGGTGGTGGTGGTGGTGGACTGGTGGTGATGGATGAGGGTAGTGGCGGGGCTCTGGTCGAGGGTAGAGGAGGTGCTGAGGTTGGTGTACTAGTGGTGGTGGTAGTGGTAGGGGTGGAGGTGGTGGGTGGAGGTGGAGGAGTGACTGTAGTAGCAGGTGGTGGATGTAGAAGCTTAGTGGAAGAAGGGACGTCCGAGGTGGAGGGAGACCAATCTGCTACAAGGGAGGGATGTGGTTCTTCGGTGGTGGTGGTGGTGGTGGTGGTAGTGGGTGGTGCCGTGGTGGAGAGAGGTGGAGGAACAGTAGTGGTGGGCATGGGCTGCACGGTAACTAACGAAGGAGACGGCGTGGAGGTGGATGCTGGTGGAGGCGGATTCATGGATGAGGGTGGATCAGTAGAAAGTGGAAGGGGGACTTTAGTGGAAGGTGGATTGACGAAAGACGGGGACACAGTGGCGGGTGGCGGGTGAGTGGATGACGGAGGAGACCCACTTGAAGACGGCGAATCAGTGGAAGAATGAGGAGGAGCAGGTCGGCTAAGTGGAGGATCAGGAGGTGGAGAACGAGGAGGAGAAGAGAGCGTAGTGTGTGGGGGATCAGGTGACGGTGGAGGGGATATTGTGGTAAGTGGTGGGTCCGTGGGGGAGGGAGAGAAGGGTATAGACGGTGTATCGCTGGATCGAGGAGGTTGGGTGGTAGAACCGTGGAGAGGAGGGACAGTGGTGGTAGGGGGAAGGACAGGCGTTGAGGGGACCCGCTGTTGCTGCACGTTACTGGAGGTCGTGGATGCAGCGGCGGCGGTGGTGGTGGGTGTAAGAGTGTCGCCATCTGGTAGCGACATTTGGTGGGTCGCTGCATCTGTGAGCAAGACAACAATACAGAATTTAACGCCTCGTCTGAAAAGAGCTTGAAAAAACAGCGCCATAAACACACACACACACACACACACACACGCAAGGGCATTCATATTCGAGTTTTATTGCAAGTGCCGAGCTTCCAAAAATCGTTTTCTGGATCTGTTTTGTTCTTCCTCCCTCTATGAAGAATGGCGCGCGTTTTGCCTTCATAAAAAAAGAAATGATGAATGTGTTGATTGACGGTTTGCACGAGGAAGAGGAAGAGGAGGAGGAGGAGGAAATGGAAAGGAAGGAAAGGATTATTGTGAGAGAGAGCAAAAGGAAAAGATAATAGACGCGGAACATAGGGTAGGGACAATCATATCATCAGCATCATCAGCATCAACAACAGGGAGATTGATGACAATGATGCAAGGGAACCAAAGGACACACGTAACATCGAAAACAAAGTGACAACAAGCCGAGGACACACACACACACACACACACACACACACACACACACTATCTCTCTCAGCAGCGCAATGATAGTTCAAAGGTTACACACACACTCCTTCCATCACCACCACTGCTACCTCCTCCACCATCAACACCACCACCAGGCCATCAGTCAGTCAGCACACAAGCCAGTCAGTCAGTCAGTCAGTCAGTCAGTCAGGAAGACAAACAACAGAGCAATCACGGCCTCCCCGACTGCGTGGACACGAAACTAACTTAAAAGGGAATGCATAAAAAGATTTGTGAATTAGCAACAGCGCCGGGCTTGCACACACACACACACACACACACACACACACACACACACACACACGGATATGACAAACAAAGCCGGACTAGACTAAAACATATCCGCATCCATACACACACACACACACACACAGAGACACACACACACACACACACACACACACACACACACACACACACACACACACACACACACAGATGAATAGGACAAACAAGGCATCCCAAAACACAGGCGCACATAGAAAATCGTAAACAATAGCAACTACGTAACAATACAAACACGTGAATTCAAAAAGAGAGTGAAAAATTAAGGAAAGAAAATGCAGAAAAGAAGATAAATGAGATAAAACGAAAACACACATACGAAGAAAGAATAAATAAGGAAAAATTAGAAGAGAGGGAGATGATCAGTAAAACACAATCCAAAAATACATATAAAAAGAAAGAAAATAAGGAGTAAAAGAAGACGGAAAGGAGATAAAAAACCAAAGAAAAAATAAATGAAGGAAGAAAAGAAGACAAAAAAAAAGTGTATAAATAAAACAAACCAAAAAACACACATAAAAAAAAGATGAAAAAAAAGAAAATCCAGAAAGAAGATAAACACAGAAACGAAAACACATAGAGAGAAAGAAAAAAATATATACACAAAAGGAACACACTAGCAAACGGCATGGAATAGACAGAGGCGAGATAATGTTGCTTGGAAATAATGATGATAACGACGAAGGAAAGGAAATAACAAAAAAGGAACACAGAAAATACGTGAAGCGAAGATATAATAAAGAAGAAATAAAGAAAGAAATAGTTGAACAGTTAGAAGTAGGAAATAATAATAGCAATGGCCGAAATAATATAAAAAGTAGGACAATTACAATGTCGGAAAAAGTTGTTAAAGTGAATAGGCAGTTAAAGGACATTAGCTAACATATGATAAAAAGGCGAATAGTTAAAAGTTTGACGTAATAACAGTAATGGAGGAAATATTAAAAAGAACAGGACAAATTTAATGGCGGAAATGATAGTTAAAATGAATAGGTAGTTAAGGAACATTATCAAAAACATAAGAAGATAAGCATAATGATAAGTTGAATATGATGGGAATGAGCTTAAAAAGGAGTGAGACGAGACCAAATAACAGAAAACATATAGGTAAGAAAATGGGGGACCTTCCTGAGCTATGGAAACGCGAAAAGGTTAAAGGGAAGGCATTTGCATCGATTTTCCTGGCTTTTTTTTTTTTTACCTTCCTCTCTCTCTCTCTCTCTCTCTCTCTCTCTCTCTCTCTCTCTCTCTCTCTCTCTCTCTCTCTCTCTCTCTCTCACTCCTATCTCTTTCCTTGTCTTCTTTTTCCATCTTTCTTTCTTTCTTTTTCTTTTCTTGTCATATTCTCTCTCTCTCTCTCTCTCTCTCTCTCTCTCTCTCTCTCTCTCTCTCTCTCTCTCTCTCTCTCTCTCTCTCTTCTATTCTTTTCCTTATCTTTTTTTCCTTCCTTTCTCTTTTCTTCTCTTTTTTTCTCATATGTTCTCTCTCTTTCTCTTTATCCCCTCGCTGTTTCTCCTTTTTACTTTCTCTTTCTTTCTTTTTTCTTCCTTTTTTTCTCTTTTTCTCTCGCTTTTTCTTTCTTCTCTCTTTCTTTTCCTTCTTTCTTACTTTTTCTCTCTCTCCCTTAACCCCTCTCTCTTATCTCTCTCCCTCTCCCCCTCTCCCTCCCTCCCTCTCTCCGTCTCTCCCTCCCGCACTGGTTCTATCGGGGAAACTTCACTATAAACGGAATCCAGCTGTGCAATAAGTCAGGGTAATACTGCAGCCTATATGAGGGGTCGTGTCCGATTCGGGGCCCGGGCAATATTCTCTTCTAAAAAATATGAAATGAAAATAACAAAATGCGTGTTTGTGTTTGTGCTCCGCGTGTGTGTGTGTGTGTGTGTGTGTGTGTGTGTGTGTGTGTGTGTGTGTGTGTGTGTGTGTGTGTGTGTGTGTGACCTTGAAGTCTATTATTTCTTTTTTTATCGATAAATTTTCTGCTCACAACATAAATCTTCAGAGAGAGAGAAAAATTAATTAGAGCAGAAAGATAATCAAAGAAATATATTGAACCGGATAGATAAATGAGAGCGAGCGAGAGAGAGAGAGAGAGAGAGAGAGAGAGAGAGAGAGAGAGAGAGAGAGAGAGAGAGCGGAGGGACACTCAATCTAGGAATAAGACTTTCTCTAAAACTTCTTCTGCTCAACTTATTTCACACATCACCCACAGACGTCGCTCTTCCTCTCTTCTCTTCTCCGAATTCCCCTTCTTCTCCCCTTCTTCTAATCCCCTTTCCTTATCTTTCCTCTCCTTCCTCTTTCCCTCTCTCTGCACTTATCCTCTCCGCTTTCCTCTTCTCTCTTCTTTTTCCTTTCTCCTCCTCCTCCTCCTCCTCATAACCCCAGGAGCTTCTTTCCCCTTTATCTCCTTCATCCTTCTCCTCCTCCTTCCTTCCTTCCTTCCTTCATAAGCTGTTTTCTCCATCCCAGGCAGTTTCTTTTTCGTCTCTTCATCTTTCTTTTTCGTTTTATTTTCCTTTCCCTTATTTTATCACACCTACAGCGCCTTTTCCTTCCTTCCTTTTCCTTCCTCCTCCTCCTCCACACGTCCTTTCCTTCTCCTTCTTTTTACCTCCCTTTTCACTCCTTCTCCTTCGTCTCTCCTCCTCCATACTTCCTTTCCTCCTCCTCCTTTTTGCCTCCCGTTCCACTCCTTCTCCGTTTCTCCTCCTCTTTACCTTTAACTTTCCTCTCCACTACCTCTAATAAAGCAAAGTTCTCTCCCTTCTTCTCTCTCTCTCTCTCTCTCTCTCTCTCTCTCTCTCTCTCTCTCTCTCTCTCTGCTCCTCCATCCAACATTTCGACCTCCACCTCAACAGTTTCTCCACTCTACGCAAATCCTACTTCGTCTCTCCACTCTCTTCTCTTCCACATCTTCTTCTACCTCCTCCTACTCCCCCTCCTCCTCCTCTCGACCTTCCCCCCACGCCTCACGGACTGCTGCCATGATTAGTATTTTTCCGGCGCGCAAAGACCGACGTGACTATTATTCTGGGGCATCAAAACAAAATATACCTCGGCCCCGCTTCCGTTTCTCTCTCTCTCTCTCTCTCTCTCTCTCTCTCTCTCTCTCTCTCTCTCTCTCTCTCTCTCTCTCTCTCTCTCTCTCTCTCTCTCTCTCTCTCATGTTCCGTCGGTATGTCAGCAGAAACACCTCTTTTGCGACCAAGTTCTAAAACGATAATTACTTTTTAGGACAGCGCGCCGCCTGAACTCATGGTGAAAGGAAGGACGGAATTAAAGAAGGATGGAAGGGAGGGAGGTAGGAAGGGAGGAAGGGAGGATGGAAGGAAGGAAGGA
>NC_066522.1:20438181-20443181 GCF_024679095.1 Eriocheir sinensis
CCCGTCTGAGCCCCGCAGAGGCCGAGGGTTCCAGGAATCAGTGCTTACCGAGGGTTCGCGGGCACGGGTCGTCGTTCACTGCATTGCGTTGAAAGCTTTCATTCACTGGAAAGCTCTTGAGAGGCAGCCCGGAAATTATTGAGTCGTAAATGAGGTAGGAATTAGTTTTGTGTGGCGCTAATGAGCTTTATGGAAAAATACAACATTGGACAAACAGTTCACGAAATACTACATGAACGTTCCGCTCATTCCCCGCGGTGCTGATGTTACCAGCACTGCTGTTTGAGCATCGCGACATTCTTATCGTCAGTCGCTGAACCTTCGAGTCTGTCGTAGCATGTGGCTGCATTACATTTCTTTCTTGTGTAGCAATAACATGCACAGCGTGCGCTTATTCTCTCTTGTCATATATCTGCTTATATATATATATATATATATATATATATATATATATATATATATATATATATATATATATATATATATATATATGTAATATCTATTACTTTCTCCAGTATATATATCTAGTCGTGTTACACTACACAGGGTCAGAACAAAGACTTTGACTAATCCTTCTCCAGAACACATCTCCCGAATGAGCGTGCACGGTGCAGGGAAGTCTGACGTACTTACAACGGGGGAGTGGGTCAAAGAGGAAGCCAAACTAGTACTACACTCGTGTGAACATCGAGAGATCAGCGAGTGTTAAGTCCACAAGCACATAAGAGGGTCGATGACACCTGTGTAAACGAGCAACAGATTGCTGGAAATGAAACGCCTCCACACGGCCGGTGTGCTGAATACAATCACGCGCAGGTATTGGCTTTCACCGCCTGGCCGAGGAGGCACTTCAGCCGCGTAAGCACCCTCAGGACGTGGACAAACACTGTTCGTTTTAAAAGAAAGCAAAACACCACTGTGTAAATTAAGTTCACAAAAGCTTACGTATCTTTCATAAACTTGACCGTTAGTGGTGACTATTTTATACCAAAATTGCTTGAAAATGGTAACAGGACAACTCTTACGAAGATAATCCAAAGTATAATTTCAAGACAAATGGATATAAGAAATTATATTTCCTCTTAATTGTTACATTAGAGTTCTATAATAAATCAACAGAGTATTGTTAGCAGCATATTGGTGTCTCACGTGCCCAAAAACGGTAGTCAGATGCATGACCAACATTCACAGTTTCGTCAGCATCCCGCTATCGGCCACAAGTTTGGACGTGCACGGCTGTAAAGAACAGCCGCGCCATCAGCCGGTCGCAGGACACGCCGCTTCATCAGGACTTTTGTGTGATGCACGGACGAACGGATTGGCCGCTTCAGGGGGAGGCACACATCAACGCATGGATGGAGGGCTTCCGTGCTGATCAAAGAAATCTGAATCAAAATTAGTTTGTTTGATAACTGGAAAGCAGATTCGGAAAAGGAACTGAAGATATTAATAATGATTTAAAAGCTAATAAAATGTAAACACCATTTCAAAGACAGCTAATTAAATTATCGGAGTCGTCAAGGCTGACTGGAAGCTTCACATTATATATGTTGAGGTATATTTACAGATTCTAGCTCTATACAGCTTTACTGATCACTTTCAAAGACTACATGAACACAAGAACACCATAAAATAAACAATATCAGTCTCATAACACTGGATGTTTAAAATGAAAAAGAGAATGCGAATATTTCTGTAACAATCTCTACAAGCGCTTCAGCCGCATCATATAGCTAAGAAATATTTTGTAATGAATTCGCATTGCTTTTTCCATTCTACGAGTCCTTCTTTATCATGAACAGTAATCAGCTTCACTATTATTCTCATTTCAAGTCAAACGGAAACACGTCAAGGTTGTGTTTAAGGACGCCGGTGGTCGACCTCTCTCGTTTTGGCAATGTCTGTTTCTTAGTGTTATTCTTCTCCTCAGCACTCCTATTACTCCTTGATCCTAAGTTTTCCCTAAGCTCTATTCTGAAAGCTAGGGTTGCCTGGGTAGCATCTTAGTGACTTTAGACCAGGTAACCAATGTGTATCCCTAAAGCACTTATTGTCTTTCATTTGCAGTGTATCAAAGCTGGATCCCACTTGCACCAGTTCAAAACCCCTTAACACCCAGCCAACGCCACCCTTACTCAATGCATCCAGGCCACATTTCAAGGAGACTCTGAAGGGGAATGTGTCACGTCACGCTACTGAAACCCCCCGAATATCAGTTAACATTCTGCACACACGTAACCAAGTAACGTGAGTTGAATATGTATACGAACGCTTCCTCGCAATGGGTGCCAGCGCGGACGGGAGGGCCAGGGCAGTGTACAGGTGCTCGTGAGAATATTGCACCTGTCCCGCGAGGTTGGCCCTGTTGTGTTCACCGAGAAACTAAAGGTGTCGAGGGCGAGTGTTTGCTATTATACCTTTCTTCATTCATTCGTTTTTCCTGTGTGTCTTTTCTTTCTTTGTTTTCTGTCTGTCCTCTTTCCATTCTTCATTTTTTTTCTTTTTTCCTCCCTTCGATACTTCTCTCTCGCCGTCATTTGCTCTATCCAGTTTTCCATTTGTTTCATTCATTCTCTTTTTCTTTCTATCTTTTCTCTTTTTGTGTCTGTCTGTCCTCTTTTCATTCTTCATTTTTTCTCTGTTTCCTCCATTTTTTTCATTTGTTTCATTCATTCTCTTTTTCTCTCTATCTTTTCTCTCTTTGTTTCTGTCTGTCCTCATTCATCCTTCTTCTCTTTATATATTTCTTATTCACGTTCTTCTTACTTTCATCTTTCTCTGATTCTCTATGTTCAGTTTTCCATATAATTATTTCGTTCATTGTCTTTTCCTCATTGTCTTTCCTTTCTTTGCTTCTCTCCTCCTTTCTTCCTTTCTTCCTTTCTTTCTTTCTTTCTTTCATTCATTCAACCATTCCTTCTTTCTCCATTTCCCTCTCGTCCCTTCCATCCATTTCTCTTTCCATCTTTCTCTCCCATCCAGTTTTCTTTATATTATCTTCCCTTTTCAAACCGGAGACCACCACTTCGCACACACCAACACCGAGGGAGCCAGCCAACAAGCAAGCAAGCAAGCGGCGGCAGAAGCGTCGTAATCAGATAGACACGATTTCACAGCCAATTAAACTTTCATGGGCCGCCTTAGTCTTCCTGGGGCGGTGGTGCTCTTTGTCTGGGGTGCGCGCCATCAAAGACTCCGAGGTTAGAAGCCGAAGCATATTTGGGTTATAATTACTAACTTATTAATATGCCGAGTAAGGTCAGCCCCAGTTAAGGTTAAGGCGGCGAATTTCATCAAGGCGGAGACACTTAACTCGGGGATTCTTTACTGCCGGGCGCCGCGAGAATGCCTGTCACGCGGCGCTGTTACTATACACGGCTGGATGCTGGCTGGTTATCACGCGGCAAAATGAATTCTCTCGTACGTGTGTTTGGGTTAGCGGGGAGGTTCAGATACTTCGCGCTAGACTCAAGGTTGTTCCGGGCGTTACGTTCTCGCGCTCTGGGGATCTCAAATTCATCTCTTTTTCTTGAATATTTTTTTCTCTTTGTTTTTGCTCGTGATGGATTGAGTGATAATTATCCAAGGGCAGATGACAGAACAAGCCCATTACTCGTTAATTTCAAGGTTATTCCGGTCGTTACGCGCGCTCTGTGGACCTCAACTTCATCTCTTCCTGATATAAAAAGGGCGAGATACAAGCTCTTCTCATTATACACAAGGTTATTTTCTCTGCTACATTCACGACCTTCTCTCAAAACCCATTCTGCACCACGCGCTAAGTCGAGAAAGAAACATTCGTCCTAAAAGAAGAAGAAATTCATAACAATGTGTTGCATGCAGAGGACAAGAGGCCATTGTTTACCTCGAGGATATTTTTCGTTTGTTATCCTCAAAGAACGCGTTATTTTCTTCTGCATCGATCAGCGACACGAACAACAATGCTTTTTTATTACCTTCAAACGTACACGAATTCCTGGAAGGTTATTCTTCTTCTTATTGCTAGTTATGATTATTAATTCATGCATTATGGGTGTAAACAGCTTCAACGTATCTGTCTACTCGTCATAAACACTCACACCCACACCCATTCTCTCTCTCTCTCTCTCTCTCTCTCTCTCTCTCTCTCTCTCTCTCTCTCTCTCTCTCTCTCTCTCCCGGATATTTTTTCCTCCGTCTTCGCTGATTTAAAATTTTCCCGCAAGTTTCTCGTTGCCGCTCGGCTTGTCACGGCATTGAGAACCGATGCTGCTGATGGTGCTGGCGATGGTGATGGCGATGGGGATGATGGTGGTGGTGATAGTGGCCATATCGTGCGGCCTGTCTGTGGTGGTGGTGGTGGTGAGGGTGGTATTGCCTGTGTGTGGGTGGTTTTACTGGTGTTGGTGGTGTTGATGGTGGTGATGGTGAGAGATGGTGAGGATGCACTAGCTGGACGTTTATTGGCTGAAAAAGTATAAAACGAAGAAAAGTTTAGAGTTAGAGCATTTCTGATATTCTCGGCTCTTCTCTCCTCCTCTCCTCAGTGTCTTCTATTTTTTTCTTTCTTCTCTCTCCATCGGTTTTCTCTCTCTTTCCCTCTCTCTCTCTTTCCAGCAACCAGTTCGTCCGTTCGCTCTTTTTTTATTATCTATTCTCGTCTTCCTCTTCTTCGTTCTGCACCTGATCAGTTTCCCTCTCCACAATTTTATTTTTTTTTCCTTTCCTGATTCCGTTCCTTGTCTCGTTCTTTCTCGTTCTCCTTCCCGTCCTTCCTCACGCACTGTCCTCCATCCCTTTCTCTCTCTCTCTCGCTATTCATCTCCTCCTCCTCCTCCTTCTCCTCGTGCTCCTTTTCTTCCTGTTTCGTTCTTTCAATCTCACCTTCGCTTCGTTCTTGCCTTCCTTCTTCTTCTCCCTGTTCTCCATCTTCCTCTTACTCCTCCTCTTCTTACTTCTTCTACTCCTATTTTTTCTCTTGTCTATGTTTCTTCGTTTCTTCCTTCTTTTTTTTTGTCCTC
>NC_066522.1:20448181-20453181 GCF_024679095.1 Eriocheir sinensis
GTCACAAGCTCTCCCTCCCTCGGCCATTCCCTTGACATCAGTTCCAACAATGTCACAAGCTCTCCCTTCCTCGGCCACTGTTAAATACGAAGTCGAGGCTAACTTAAACCATTCCCCGACCTGCCTAAGACCACGAGACCCACGAACACAGCCACCACACCACCGGACGCAGTTTTATAAGCTCTGGGAGGCGCTTCAAAGGCACAGGAAAGCCCTACTTCACCCCATCGAGTGGCTCTCCGTGAGGGCTATCTTGGAAGTACGCTCAAGTTGTCCCACCACTGCAGAGGAGCCACGACCACTCCCGCTTCTCCGCCTGAGGTAGTTTTATACGTTCTAGGGGCGTTTACAGGTCATTAGAGAGTGTTATTTCTCCCCTATCGAGTGGCTCTTCGTGGAGGCTATCTTGAAAGAATTTTTACGCTGTCCCACTGTCGTACAAGAATTTAAATCACTCCTGTTTCTCCACCTGATGTAGTTTTATGCGTTCTAGGGGCATTACCAGGACACAAAAACGTTACTTCTCCCTATCAGGTGGCTCTTAAATGGAGGCTAACTTGAACACAACTAACTTTTCTGCCACCTGTTGTAGTTTTATAAGTTATTTCACGCTTATAAGGGGGCGTTACTTTACTCCAACAAATGTCTCTTCCAATCCCTTCGCTTACTTCTCCTCCCTGTTTTCTTTTCGTCTCGTCTAGTTCTTCTCCTTTTGCTCTTAACCCGGTAGCAGCGACGGGCCAAATTTGTGGCTTTACCGTGTACCAGCGATGGGCCAAATTTTTGCCTTGATATAAACCCCCCAAAATAGATGATGCATAAACTGATCACAAATGCGTTCATATATATTATGAAATGGTTTGCGTGAGTGATGATTTTTTTCTCATTAATTCGCTTAGAGGGGCCTTTAAGAAACATGACCCCCTCAGTTACAGGGTTAAGTGGAGGCTAACCAGAACACACAACCGCCTCTGCTCACACTCCTACAAGACCCGCCGCCGCCGCCGTCGCCGCTCCACCTGTCGCCAGCAACCCAGGTCTAATAACACAGTAACGCCCACGTGACGGCCAATTAACATCCCTGTGGCAGTCGCGCCGCCTCATAGCAATGCGACGTAAGTATAACGTTGACGTCAGGTTGCCTTCCCGTAAAAGCAAATTAGCATATCACCGACGCCGCGCCAGTAGTCTTCAGCACCACCACAACCACCGTCAGCAACACCGCAAACACCACCATTGCCTCACCACCACTAACACCACCAACGCATTCACGACGACCTGCTTCCTCCTCCTATCTACTTATGCTTCCTCCTTCTCCTTCTCGTTCTCCTCTTCCTCCTTCTCCTTCTCCTCAGCATCACCAGCATCACCAACACAGATTCGCATGGTCCGCCTCTTGCTCCTATCTACCAACCCTCCTCCTCTTCCTCTTCCTCTTCCTCCTCTCCTTCTCCTCCTATCAGCCCAGTATCACCACCACCACCACCACCGCCACAAACACCAACAAATCGTGCCAACTCGCCTCCAGCTTCTATCTACCTATCTGCATCTCTCCCTCCTCCTCCTCCTCTTCCCCTGCTCTTCCTCCTCCTCTCCCAGTAGCACCAACACCTCAACACCACTGACACCAACAAATTAGCAACGGTTCACCTACTACGCCTATCTATCAACGTGCCCCCTCCTCCATCCCTTCCCTTCCTCCTCCTCCTCCTCTTCCCGCAGTACCTCAATCTGCACACCTGGCCGGCCAAGGCTCGGTCATGCGGGTCGCCTCCCCTAATTGCGCGATGGAAATCCTGGACGCACACAAAAATAAACAAGCCGTACGCTCCCTGCCGCTTTAACTCAATGGAATGATTAATAACATTACTGGTGGCTGCTGACTGGGCCGCCGTGATGTCATGCTGATTGTGGAGGGGCTAGTGAGGCTGGGGGATGGGTGGGAAAGATAGGTATGGGATGGGGATAGGGATGGATGGGGAGTCAGCAAGGGGAGGGAGGGGACGAGATAGTGAGGGTCGTGTGCTCATGTTTAGCATTTTGTTTGAAGGAAAGAAATTTAATAGCGAGTGATTTCACAAGCAGGTCATACTGTAATTACGGAACATCCCGGTCTGATGTCGGCTCAGGCCTCGACGTTATGACCCAAAGTTTTAGAGGCAGCGAGGAGGAAATTCTCCTTGGGCCAGATATAAAAAATAATGGTCAAAAATTTTTATTCCGCCATTCCATGCACGGAAAAAGCCTGACCAACATCCCGGGCACTTTCATATTAAACGAACGCACTCATTTGGGAGTTTATTTACTAATTAATTGGTTCCCGGCTGACGCATCTCCGTTATCTGCAAGTCATTTCACGGCCTCGCGGGCTGCAGCGCCGGTGGCCCCCGCGACGCCCGGCCCCGAGGGAGGGACGCCCCCGCCTCCAAGCCGCCGCCAACCCGCCGCGACGCCCGTCCTGCGACACCGACCCCTGCGTGACACCCGAGCGGCCTCACGCCCAGAGCCTGATGATGACCCAAGCTTCCAGGGATCAACAGAACCGTCTCGATGTCACGAGTTCGCGCGGTCTTGGCGGCCAGAGGAGGAGCAGCCAACGCCATCTATTGATCGCCGGGGGAGTCTCGGGCTGCTCACGTCAGCTTTAACGGGCGTTGGCAACACTGACTGTATCTACATCACATTGGCACAGCAGGTCATGATTTGATCACATGTATATATAGGGAAGATGTTCAGGACGGAGGTCAGCGTGGTGTGTGTGTGTGTGTGTGTGTGTGCCCCCCGTGGTGGCGGCGCAGTGGGGGACCCTCGCCCGGGCCGCCTCGCCCCGTGATGGTATTGGCAGTGTTGCGGTGATCTCTTTACATACATATTAGACGAATTTGGGCCTTCATGACCTGACCCCACGGCAGGTGGTGTGACGCAGCGGCTCCCGCCCACCCCCGACAGGCGGGACGGGGCGCGGGCAGACGTACCTTTCCCTGTTCTTCTCCTTTGCAAGAAAATACGAAACAGGTAATTTTAGGCGAGGCGAAACACTTCAGGCGTGTTGCTCACTTATCGGAGAAAACATTACATGGATCCGAACACATAACCTCGCCGGCCGGGAGCTTAAAAAAAAAAAAAGAAAAAAAAAACGATAAAACGAATAAAAAAGAAAAACAGATGGGATGATAACATGGCTTCATTAATACTTACGGAATAAGCTTGTCGGACGGACGGAACTTCAGCGGAAATGAGCATGCCAAAGTTAACACGTAATTAATAATCAGATCTTTCTCGGAATAAGAAAATAAATAAAATAAAAAAAAACTTCGCAGGGACAAACTCGGCGAAACGTAATTGCGTAGCTTCGAGTCGAGGAGGAAGGACCGAGCCGACTCATCCCCCTCGACCAGTACTTCGTCAGGCAAACCCGCCCTTGGTGCTCTCCGGCGGGGGCTACAGGAGGAGGAAGAGGAGGAGGAGGAGGCGAGGCTTGAAGAGGAGGAGCAGGAGTAGGAGGAGGAACATAAGAAAGGGAAGGAGTATAAGAAGTTGAGAGGGGGAGAGATGGGAAGTAGGAAGGATAGTTATACAAGAAGAAGGAAGAGGAAAAATACGAAGAGGAGGAGGAAGGGAAGGAGTATAAGAAGAGATAGGGTGGAGGGGGAAGGGAAGAGAGGGAAACAGAGAGGAAGCATAGGAAAATGAAGAGGAGGGGGAGGAGGAGGATGAAAGCGAAGAAACAAAAGAGGATGAGACACAGTAAGAGTTGGAGGATGAGCACGATAAGGAGGATGAGAGGACAAGAAAACATGGAATCAAGAGAAAGAAAAAAACTGAAGGAGGAGGAGGAGGAGGAGAAGGTGAAGTAGGAGTAGGAGGATAAAGATCAGGACAGGATCAGCAAAGGAAAAAACAACAAAGAGCAGAGGGAGAAGAAATGGACGAGGCGAAAAGAAAACAGGGAGGAAGAGAAGAAGAAGGGATTGGAAGGGACAGATTTGGCTCACGGGGAACGAAAGAGGAAGGACGGAAGAGAGAGACGAAGAAGGAGGAGGAGGAGGAGGAACAGGAGGAGGGGAAGGGAGATAGATAAAGAAAAAAGAAAAAAGAGGATTACGAGAGGGAAAAGGAGAAGAAGAAAAAAGACCAAGTTAATTAAAGAAGGGTGGGCAAGAAGTTACTAACAGTGTCTATATCTGGCTGGGAGACACTCGTGGGGTTCTCTGCTATACTTCGGTCCAGCGTTCGAGTCTTCTCTCTCTCTCTCTCTCTCTCTCTCTCTCTCTCTCTCTCTCTCTCTCTCTCTCTCTCTCTCTCTCTCTCTCTCTCTCTCTCTCTCTCTCTTTCCTCTACGTATTGTCTTCGAAATTAAGCCGCTTCTTCTCCCACTTCTAATCTAACTAATTTCTCTTGCCTCTCTCTCTCTCTCTCTCTCTCTCTCTCTCTCTCTCTCTCTCTCTCTCCTTCTTCCGCCTTGCTCCTTCTCTTTACTCTGATTTTGCTGTTGTTTTTGTTGTTGTTCTCCTTCTCCATCTTCTTCTGTTTCGTCTTCTTCTTGTTCTTATTCGACTGGTTTTCTTTTCTTTTTTCCAACTCCTTTTATTTCCTGATCTTTTTTCTTCCTTCTCTTCTTCTTGTTTTTGTTTTTGTTCTTTTTGGTGTTACTCATTTCCTTCTTCTTCTTCTGTTTCCTTTTACTTTTCCTCCTCCTCCTTCTCCTCCTCTTCTTCTTTCTCTTTGTTCCCCAAGTTGTTATGTACCTCCTGCTCTTCTTCTTCCTCCTCCTATTACTCTTCTTTCTCCTCCTCCTCCTCCTCCTTCAGCTTCTCCTTCAACAAGTTTTCTCTCTTCCTCCTCTTCGTCCTTATCCTCTTTTCTTCTTCCTCGCCTCCAACAAGTTTTCTCTCCTCATTAATTCTCATCCTCTTCTCCTCCTCCTCCTCTTCGTTTTCATCCTCTTCTCCTCCTCCTTCAATAAGTTTTCTCTCCTCCTCCTCCTCCTCTTTCTCTTC